>NC_090324.1:171467014-171508070 GCF_040869045.1 Eurosta solidaginis
AGTAAAAAAAAGAACTAAATGAGCTGATAACCTGATAGGATCCCAAATGATACCGAAATTATCCAGAAAAAGCTATGAAATTACCCCCACGCTATCGCGGACGGATCCCGAAAACCACCCAGAAATGCCCCGAAAGGGTCTCCAAAAGTTCCCCGAATAGTCCCAAAAAAACCCGAAATGACAGCGACACGATTCTAGACGTATCCAGAGAACCACACAGAAATGATCCCTGAATGTGTTCCAAAATGATCCCGAAAAGGTTTCGAAATGACCCTGACAGGCTCCCGGGCGGATCTCAAAAACCATCCAGAAAATATCCCGACATACTCCAGAAAAAGTTCCGAAATGGCTCCCAGGGGATCCACGACGGATCGCGAAAACCATACAGAAATGATTCCGGAAGGATCCCAGAATGGTCCCGAAATAGTCCGGAAATGACCCAGATGGGATCCCGCACAGATCCAGAAATGATCTCGGAAGGGTGCAAAAACTATCCCGGAAAAGTAACAAAAAATCCGGAAATGGCTCCAACGGCATCCCGGACGGATCCAGAAATGATCTCGAAAGTTCCCCAAATGTTCCCAAAATGGTCCCGAAATGACCCTGATGGATCCGTCAAACCATCAAGAAATTATGCCGAAAGGGTCCCAAAATGATCCCGAAATAATACAGAAAAAGTCACGAAACGACCCCTACAGGATCCCCAAATGATCCCGTATTAGCCCCGAAAAGGTCCCGAAATAACTCCGACGGGATCCCGGACAAATCCCGAAAACCATCCAAAAATGATGCCGGAAGAAATCCCAAATGATTCCGAAAAAGTCCCGCATTGATTCCGACGGGATCCCGAACGGATACCGAAAATCATCCAGAAGTGATGCCAGAAAGGTCCTCAAATGATCACCTAATAGTCCCGAAATTACCCTTAAGGGGTCATGGACGGATCCCATAAACCATCCAGAAATGATCCCGATATAGTCCCGAAGAAGTCCCGAAATGACCCTGACGGGATCTCGAACGCACCCCTAAATGACCCCGACCGGATCCTGAAAGCCATCTCTAAATTATCCCGAAAAAGTTCCGAAATGACCCTGACTGGACCCCGAAAGGATCCCGAAAACTTTCCAGAAATGATGCCGGAAAGGTCCTGAAATGATCTCCTAATAGTTCCGAAAATACCCTGACGGGATCCCGAACGGATCCCGAAAACTATCTAGAAATGATGTCGAAAGGGCCCGAAAATGATCCCGTATTAGTCGAGAAAAAGTCCCGAAATGACCCGACGGGATGCCGAACGAATCCCAAAAACCATCCAGAAATGATGCCGGAAGAGCCCCCAAATGATCCCGAAAAATTCCCCAAATGACCCCGACATACTCCAGAAAAATGATCCCGAAAAAGTCCCGCAATTACTCCGACGGGATCCTGAACGGATACCGAAAACCATCCAGAAGTGATGCCGGAAAGGTCCTCAAATGATCACTAATAGTCCCAAAATGACCCTGACGGCATCCCGGACGAATCCTGAAAACCAATCTTAAATGATGCCGAAAAAGTCCCGAAATGACCCTGATGGGACACGGAAAGGATCCCGAAAACTAACCAGAAATGATGCCGGAAAGGTCCTCAAATGATCTCCCAATAGTTCCGAAAAGACCCTGACGGGATCCCGAACAGATCCCGACAACTATCCAGAAATTATACCGAAAGGGCCCGCAAATGATCCCGTATTAGTCGAGAAAAAGTCCCGAAATGACCCCGACGGGATGCCGGACGAAACCCAAAAACCATCCAGAAATGATGTCGGAAGGGACGCCAATGATCCCGAAAAAGTCCCGCAATTATTCCGACGGGATCCTGAACGGATACCGAAAACCATCCAGAAGTGATGCCGGAAAGGTCCTCAAATGCAAACCTAATAGCCCCAAAATTACCCTGACGGCATCCCGGACAAATCCCGAAATCCATCCAGAAATGATCTTGGGAAGGTCCCAAAATGATCCCGAAATAGTCTGGGAAAAGTCCAGAAATTACCCTGACGGGTTCCCGGACGAATCCTGAAAGACATCCTTAAATGATCCCGAAAAAACCCCGAAATGACCCTGACGGGATCCCGAAAGGATTCCGAAAACTATTCAGAAATGATGCCGGAAAGGTTCTCAAATGACCCCCTAATAGTCCCAAAATGACCGTGACGGGATCCCGAACGGATCCCGGCAACTATCCAGAAATGATGCCGAAAGGGTCCGCAAATGATATTAGTCGAGAAAAAGTCCCGAAATAACCCCGACGGGATCCCGGACGAATCCCAAAAACCATCCAGAAATGATGCCGGTAGGTATCCCAAATGATTCCGAAATAATCCCGAAACGACCTCGTCGGCATCCCGGACGGATACCGAAAATTATCCAGAAATGATGCCGGAAAGGTTCACAAATGAGCCCTAATATATCCGAAATTACCCTGATGGGATCCCGGACGGATCCCGAAAACCATCCAGAAATGATGCGAAGGGGTTCCCAAATGATCCCGTATTAGTCGCGAAAAAGTCCCGAAATGACCCCGACGGCATCCCGGACGGATCCCGAAAACCAGATGCCGGAAGAGCCCCAAATGATCCCGAAAAGGTCCCCAAATGACCCCGACGAGATCCCGGACGGATACCGAAAACCATCCAGAAATGATGCCGGTAGGTATCCCAAATGATCCCGAAATAGTCCCGAAATGACCCCGTCCGGATCCCGAAAACTATCCAGAAATGATGTCGAAAGGGTCCCCAAATGATCCCGCATTAGTCGAGAAAAAGTCCCGAAATGACCCCGAAGGGATCCCGGACGGATCCCGAAAACCATACAGAAATGATGCCGGAAGAGCCCCCAAATTATCCCGAAAAAGTCCCCAAATGACCCCGACGGGATCCCGGACGGATCCCGAAAACCATCCAGAAATGATGCCGGAAGAGCCCCAAAATGACCCCGAAAAAGTCCCCAAATGACCCCGACGAGATCCCGGACGGATCCCGAAAACCATCCATAAATGATGCCGGAAGAGCCCCCAAATGATCCTGAAAAAGTCCCCAAATGACCCCGACGAGATCCTGGACGGATCCCGCAAACCATCCAGAAATGATGCTGGAAGAGCCCCCAAATGATCCCGAAAAAGTCCCCAAATGACCCCGACGAGATCCCGGACGGACACCGAAAACCATCCAGAAATGATGCCGAATGATCCCGTATTAGTCGCGAAAAAGTCCCGAAATGACCCCGACGGGATGCCGGACGAATCCCGAGGACCATCCAGAAATGATGTCTAAAGGGACCCAAAATAACCCCGAAAAAGTCCCGTAATGATCCCGGAAACCATCAAGAATTTATCTCTCGAAGGTACGCAAATGATCCCGAAAGTACCCCGACGGGATCCCGAACGGATCCCGAAAACCATCCAGAAATGATGCCGGAAGGGTCCCCAAATGATCGGGAAATAGTCCCGAAATGATTCCGGAATAGTCCCGAAAATGTCCCAAAATAATCCCGACGGGATCCCGGACGGATCCCGAAAACTATACAGAAATGATCCCGGAAGGGTCCCAAAATGATCCCGAAATAGTCCTGAAAAAGTCCCGAAATTACCCCGGCGTAATCCCGGACCGATCCCGAAAACCATCCAGAAATGATCCCGGAAGGGTCTCGATATGACCCTTACGGGATTACAAATAAGGTGAAGCTAATTATAAAACCATGTTAATAAGGCAGCAGGCGCATTGGAGCGATTAAAAAGTTACATAGAAACACACAGGTAAAGCTAATAAAAGCGTGCTAATAAAAACAATTGATGGAGGGCGGATGGCGGGAGTAGAGGAGAGGACCACTGATCGTTCCTCCAAAATTGTCTAGATCTCGTTCTGTATGTACCAGATACCAAAAACTATTGATTTAGAAGAAAATTTATATTGAGTTATAACAATTTATAGATTTTACACCAGAGGGGGTGATAAAGGGGGGCGGGCGGAGGGTGTCACTGCTTACTTTGTAAGCCCTCGACTTATTTGACCCCTTGAGTCTGTGATATTGGTGAAGGCCAGTATACGTAAAGTTATAATGTGTAAAAATTATTGAAAAATTATTTCTCGAAGGGGTCGTGGGACCCCTACCCCTCTTTCCATGTTCGAAAAAAATTTCGCTAGTAGACCACTGTCTGTGTCCCAAATTTCATCAAAATCCGTGTAGCCATTCTGGCGTGATTCAGTCGCAAAGACGAAAAAATATAATAATTAAATTATAACTGTTCCTAGGGGCGGAGACCACGCCCCTTTTGAAAAATATATAGCTAGTAGATCCTTCTAGAATATTGGCTATATGTGTGCAAAATTTCATCCAAATCGGTCCAGCCGTTCTTGCGTTATTGAGTCACAAAGACAAACGTCTGGACAAACATCCAAACATCCAAACATCCAAACATCCAAACATCTTCACATCCAAACTTTGCCATTTATAATATATATTAGAATTAGAATATTAGAATTAGATTAGATGTAATACCAGGAACAGTATTCCTGCCAAGATTCCAAGGGCATTTGATTCCGCCCTGCAGAACTTTTTCATTTTCTTCTACTTAATATGGTAGGTGTCACACCCATTTTACAAAGTTTTTTTCTAAAGTTATATTTTGGGTCAATAAACCAATCCAATTACCATGTTTCATCCCTTTTTTCGTATTTGGTATAGAATTATGGAATTTTTTTCATTTTTCGTAATTTTCGATGTCGAAAAAGTGGGCGTGGTCACAGTCGGATTTCGGCCATTTTTTGTATCACTACAAAGTGAGTTCAGATAATTACGTGAACTGAGTTTAGTAAGGATATATCGATTTTTGTTCAAGTTATCGTGTTAACGGCCGAGCGGAAGGACAGACGGTCGACTGTGTATAAAAACTGGGCGTGGCTTCAACCGATTTCGCCCTTTTTCACAGAAAACAGTTATCGTCCTAGAATATAAGCTCCTACCACATTTCACAAGGATTGGTAAATTTTTGTTCGACTTATGGCATTAAAAGTATCCTAGACAAATTAAATGAAAAAGGGCGGAGCCACGCCCGTTTTGAAATTTTCTTTTATTTTTGTATTTTGTTGCACCATATCATTACTGGATTTGAATGTTGACATAATTTACTTATATACTGTAAAGATATTAACTTTTTTTTTTTATTTGATTTTTTTAAATTTTTTTTTAAAGGGGGTGGTCGGCCCCGATTTTGCTAATTTTTATTAAGCATACATATAGTAATAGGAGTAACGTTCCTGCCAAATTATATCATGATATCTTCAACGACTGTCCAATTACAGCTTGCAAAACTTCTAAATTACCTTCCTTTAAAAGTGGGCGGTGCCACGCCCATTGTTCAAAATTTTACTAGTTTTCTATTTTACGTCATAAGGTTAACTCACCTACCAACGTTTATCACTTTATCCGTCTTTGATAATGAACTATCGCACTTTTTCGATTTTTCGAAATTTTCGATATCGAAAAAGTGGGCGTGGTTATAGTCCGGTATCGTTCATTTTAAATAGCGATCTGAGATGAGTGCCCACGAACCTACATATCAAATTTCATCAAGATACCTCAAAATTTACTCAGTTATCGTTTTAACGGACGGACGGACGGAAATGGCCCAATCAAATTTTTGTTCCATACTGATGATTTTGATATATGGAAGTCTATATCTATCTCGATTCCTTTATACCTAACAACCAACCGTTATCCAATCAAAGTTAATATACTCTTTGAGCTCTGCTCAACTGAGTATAATGATATTGTTCACATCCGTCATTATTCAATACAACGAGCAGCAGCGTTGACTAGTGTTAAAGTTTGTATTTTGGTATTAAATTTGAAAGGTACACCAACATCAGTTTTAATAGCACTCCGAAAAGTGTTAATACTCCATTCTTTTTCACATTGCTCTATTTTGGTGACAAATTTTGAAGTAACACCAAAATGTTTTATATTACTCCGAAAAGGGTTAATTCTGCACTTCAAAAAATCTCAACAAACAAACAAAGCGGTCGACTGCTAAAAATTTATAGTATAATACATATAAAATAGTATATATAAGATTAATATAAGTGTCCCCAGTGGCGGGTCATCGTGAGGAGCTCAGAAAGAATGTCCATAAGGGGGCTGACGTGACGTCCTCATAAAGGAGCCGGATGCCCAGTAGGGGGAACGCGCGAACCGGTTGAAGTACCGATTTATCCAATCCATCCTTATACGATATCGTGCCTGTTTTCTACGGAAAAAATAATAATAACAAGTTTTATATAATAAATTAGCTTGTATCTCTTAGTTTAGATAGGCGAGTATTGCATTACATATAGTGGCAAAAGTACATTCAAATATATATATTGCTCAAATTTATATCTTCTCGTTTCAAAATTCTAGAAAGCCGATTTGGCCGTTGGTTCTTTGACAATCACGTATGCAAGGGAAAGTGTAATCGATTTTACCAAACCATTTATGAACCTTGGTATAAGCATTTTGTTTAAGGTAATTGCGTTTGGAACTATGAGCTGCAGTCGGATTCTGTCCGCCGCTAAAGCCTAATCTCCCTCGCCTAAAATCACTGAAGGTGATATGTATCTAAACAAATTAACATGTATTTTAATAATGTATATTGGAACGATTTTTCGTCATCCCTTGTCAAATTTGGTTTTGAGACAAACCGGTTTCGGCGTTGTGCCATCATCAGTGTCGATTTTCGTTCTGATCTGTTGTTGTCATTTGTCCTGTATTTATAGTTCGTAGGTATATGAGCAGGTATTGTCAAATTGATGCTTGTGTATATTTAGTTATGTGTATGTGCTGTGTGTTCGTTCAGAACCGAGGGTGGTTTACTAATCGATTTGTGTGGCTGACTGGGGTAGGTAGAAATCTGTGATTTTAGTCGTTTGACCTTCTTTGTCGGTTTTTTGTTTTGGTGTGTTAATTGTTTTGTGTTTATTTGTTGTTGTGCGTTTGTCTGTTGTACCTGTGTGATTAAGTTGTTTCCTGTAAACAAGTTTTAAAGGCTCGAATATTGTGTCAGAAATGGTGTTTATCTGTTCGTTTATTATTCTACCGTCGAATGTTTTCTGTTTGTAGATTTCCATGTTTTCGAGTACGTTGAGACGTCGGCCCTTTTCTTGTATGTGAAGAACCCTGACTGTTTTATTGATGTTTGCTGGGGAACATTCATTCTCGACCATGTGATTCGCGAAGTTAGACTCGGGTATAATGTTTGGATTCCGTATTTTTTTGTTGTAATCTCTAATATGTTCTCTGAACCTCGTTCTTATTTGCCGTCCTGTTTGTCCTATGTAACTATGCTGGCATCCGCAGGTAAGCTTGTATACGCCGTGGCTGCTAAACGGATCCTCTGAGTTAATGTTAGTTCTTAGTTTTCGCCCTAGATTGTTCGATGTTTTGAATGCTGTGTTAATGTTGTATTTTTTAAAGAAATTTGCCAATTTATATGTTGCTTTTCCAGTATATGTCATAGTAGTCCAGCTATTATTTTCTTTTTCATTATTTCTTTTTGGTTCTCCATTTGTCCTTCTGAGCTTATCTACTAGTGCTTTTTTATATCCGTTGTTTGCAGCGATATTATATATGATCTCAAGTTCTCTCTTATATGCCTCTTGTGTAAGAGGTGTTCTTTCAAGTCTATGTACCAAGTGCCTTAATGCTGCATTTTTATGATGTTGAGGGTGATTTGAGGTATTGTGTATTATTGTGTCTGTGGCCGTTGACTTTCTAAATATGTTATAGTTAAATCTTTTGGCTTCTTTATCAATATTTATCGTGAGGTCTAGATAGTTGATTCTTCCGTCTTTTTCGGTTTCCATTGTAAATTTTATATTGCCGTGCTGTTTGTTGAGGTACTCCAGTACGAGCTCTTCGTTATTAGTAGTTAAAACGCATATTATGTCATCCACGTATATAGCATAAAATGACACGCCTAATTTGGACTTCAGCTCCTGTATGTACTTTTCTTCCAGATTTTGCATGAACACTTCCATAAGAATTGCTGATGTGGGGCTTCCCATTCCAAGACCGTTTGTTTGTCTATATATTTTATTGTTGAATTTAAAATAGTTTTGACGTAAAGTGGTTCTTAGCGTATTTGTGATTTGCATACTTTTCACTTTGTTTTTTGTATTATGAACTATTGTTGAGCTAACTATGTCCAAAGCCTCCGATAGTGGTATAGATGGGTATAGATCTTTTATGTCAAAAGATACCAATTTGCTGTTTCTTGTTAGCTCTACGGTCTCGAGTCTCTCTATTAGTTCTGTTGTGTTAGCTATTGCATATTCGTTCCTTAGCTCCAGAGTGTCTATCAATATCGTTTTTAAATATTTGGACAGTTTGTAACATGGTGCCGATTTAAAATTAATGATGGGCCTCATTGACGTGTCCGGCTTGTGGATTTTTGGTAGCGCAACCAGTGGAGGAGCCGAAGGGTTCATTTGGACCAATCTATGTGCCATGTTAGAATCTACTATATTTGTTGCATTTTTTATAGCAACTTTGATTTGTTTTTGGTATTCATCTGTGGGATCCTCTCTCATTCTACGACATTTCATTTCCTCTATGAGATCCTCGGTTTTGGATATATATTGCTCTTTTTCGATTAGCACAGTGGTGTTTCCTTTGTCCGCTTTCGTTGTGACAATATTGTTTTTCCTTAGTTTATGCCGTAGATTCTTTATTGTTTTCTCCTCTGTATTCGGTTTTTGTCCTTCCTGTGCTTTCACCTCCTTTCTTATGATTTCCCTGCACATGTGTCTTGCGTGCTCCTGTTCTTCCTGTGGTATCAATGATATTGCGATCTCCGCATCTACAATCGCTTGCTCCATTTTTCTTACTGTATTCTGGTCCATGATATTGTGCTTCAGGCCCTTTTCGAGAAGTTGTGCCTCTTCCTTGGTAATGGCCACTGTTGTGAGGTTAACGAACTTGTCATGAAACTGGTGAGTGTTTTGGTTTTGGTTACCCTCTCGTCGTCCTGCCAGCTTGTCCAATTTTCGGTTCAGCGACCTGTATTTTTGTTGTTGTTCCTGATCGACCTCTGTCTTAATGCGGTCGAAGAATTCCATTAATACAGTCGTAGGTAGTTGTTCTGCCAATCTTAAATGGATAGATAATAACTCGGCATTTATCTCATCCTTCTTCGAGTATAAGCTTTCCAATTCATATTTTAAAAAATCCTTTTCCGCTTTTTTAACTGTTTTCCTGCTAGATTTGGTATTTGCCTTTATTGTTATTTTTGCGAATTTCGGAGTAACATTCAATTCCAGGCAATGTTTGTTGAACCAAATGCTCGCCTTTGCTTTATATATTTTCAGTAGGCGTCGCTTGTAAATTGTTAGTAGTCCGTTCGCGTTCAAGTTAAAAGCCTGACAAGCAATAACTGACTTATTTTGTTTGGTTGATTTTCCGACAGGGTGGATAAATGATGTATATTGGAACGATTTTCCGTCATCCCTTGTCAAATTTGGTTTTGAGACAAACCGGTTTCGGCGTTGTGCCATCATCAGTGTCGATTTTCGTTCTGATCTGTTGTTGTCATTTGTCCTGTATTTATAGTTCGTAGGTATATGAGCAGGTATTGTCAAATTGATGCTTGTGTATATTTAGTTATGTGTATGTGCTGTGTGTTCGTTCAGAACCGAGGGTGGTTTACTAATCGATTTGTGTGGCTGACTGTGGTAGGTAGAAATCTGTGATTTTAGTCGTTTGACCTTCTTTGTCGGTTTTTTGTTTTGGTGTGTTAATTGTTTTGTGTTTATTTGTTGTTGTGCGTTTGTCTGTTGTAACTGTGTGATTAAGTTGTTTCCTGTAAACAAGTTTTAAAGGCTCGAATATTGTGTCAGAAATGGTGTTTATCTGTTCGTTTATTATTCTACCGTCGAAACCGGTTTGTCTCAAAACCAAATTTGACAAGGGATGACGGAAAATCGTTCCAATATACATCATTTATCCACCCTGTCGGAAAATCAACCAAACAAAATAAGTCAGTTATTGCTTGTCAGGCTTTTAACTTGAACGCGAACGGACTACTAACAATTTACAAGCGACGCCTACTGAAAATATATAAAGCAAAGGTGAGCATTTGGTTCAACAAACAATGCCTGGAATTGAATGTTACTCCGAAATTCGCAAAAATAACAATAAAGGCAAATACCAAATCTAGCAGGAAAACAGTTAAAAAAGCGGAAAAGGATTTTTTAAAATATGAATTGGAAAGCTTATACTCGAAGAAGGATGAGATAAATGCCGAGTTATTATCTATCCATTTAAGATTGGCAGAATAACTACCTACGACTGTATTAATGGAATGCTTCGACCGCATTAAGACAGAGGTCGATCAGGAACAACAACAAAAATACAGGTCGCTGAACCGAAAATTGGACAAGCTGGCAGGACGACGAGAGGGTAACCAAAACCAAAACACTCACCAGTTTCATGACAAGTTCGTTAACCTCACAACAGTGGCCATTACCAAGGAAGAGGCACAACTTCTCGAAAGGGCCTGAAGCACAATATCATGGACCAGAATACAGTAAGAAAAACGGAGCAAGCGATTGTAGATGCGGAGATCGCAATATCATTGATACCACAGGAAGAACAGGAGCACGCAAGACACATGTGCAGGGAAATCATAAGAAAGGAGGTGAAAGCACAGGAAGGACAAAAACCGAATACAGAGGAGAAAACAATAAAGAATCTACGGCATAAACTAAGGAAAAACAATATTGTCACAACGAAAGCGGACAAAGGAAACACCACTGTGCTAATCGAAAAAGAGCAATATATATCCAAAACCGAGGATCTCATAGAGGAAATGAAATGTCGTAGAATGAGATAGGATCCCACAGATGAATACCAAAAACAAATCAAAGTTGCTATAAAAAATGCAACAAATATAGTAGATTCTAACATGGCACATAGATTGGTCCAAATGAACCCTTCGGCTCCTCCACTGGTTGCGCTACCAAAAATCCACAAGCCGGACACGCCAATGAGGCCCATCATTAATTTTAAATCGGCACCATGTTACAAACTGTCCAAATATTTAAAAACGATATTGATAGACACTCTGGAGCTAAGGAACGAATATGCAATAGCTAACACAACAGAACTAATAGAGAGACTCGAGACCGTAGAGCTAACAAGAAACAGCAAATTGGTATCTTTTGACATAAAAGATCTATACCCATCTATACCACTATCGGAGACTTTGGACATAGTTAGCTCAACAATAGTTCATAACACAAAAAACAAAGTGAAAAGTATGCAAATCACAAATACGCTAAGAACCACTTTACGTCAAAACTATTTTAAATTCAACAATAAAATATATAGACAAACAAACGGTCTTGGAATGGGAAGCCCCACATCAGCAATTCTTATGGAAGTGTTCATGCAAAATCTGGAAGAAAAGTACATACAGGAGCTGAAGTCCAAATTAGGCGTGTCATTTTATGCTAGATACGTGGATGACATAATATGCGTTTTAACTACTAATAACGAAGAGCTCGTACTGGAGTACCTCAACAAACAGCACGGCAATATAAAATTTACAATGGAAACCGAAAAAGACGGAGGAATCAACTATCTAGACCTCACGATAAATATTGATAAAGAAGCCAAAAGATTTAACTATAACATATATAGAAAGTCAACGGCCACAGACACAATAATACACAATACCTCAAATCACCCTCAACATCATAAAAATGCAGCATTAAGGCACTTGGTACATAGACTTGAAAGAACATCTCTTACACAAGAGGCATATAAGAGAGAACTTGAGGTCATATATAATATCGCTGCAAACAACGGATATAAAAAAGCACTAGTAGATAAGCTCAGAAGGACAAATGGAGAACCAAAAAGAAATAATGAAAAAGAAAATAATAGCTGGACTACTATGACATATACTGGAAAAGCAACATATAAATTGGCAAATTTCTTTAAAAAATACAACATTAACACAGCATTCAAAACATCGAACAATCTAGGGCGAAAACTAAGAACTAACATTAACTCAGAGGATCCGTTTAGCAGCCACGGCGTATACAAGCTTACCTGCGGATGCCAGCATAGTTACATAGGACAAACAGGACGGCAAATAAGAACGAGGTTCAGAGAACATATTAGAGATTACAACAAAAAAATACGGAATCCAAACATTATACCCGAGTCTAACTTCGCGAATCACATGGTCGAGAATGAATGTTCCCCAGCAAACATCAATAAAACAGTCAGGGTTCTTCACATACAAGAAAAGGGCCGACGTCTCAACGTACTCGAAAACATGGAAATCTACAAACAGAAAACATTCTACGGTAGAATAATAAACGAACAGATAAACACCATTTCTGACACAATATTCGAGCCTTTAAAACTTGTTTACAGGAAACAACTTAATCACACAGGTACAACAGACAAACGCACAACAACAAATAAACACAAAACAATTAAGACACCAAAACAAAAAACCGACAAAGAAGGTCAAACGACTAAAATCACAGATTTCTACCTACCCCAGTCAGCCACAAAAATCTATTAGTAAACCACCCTCGGTTCTGAACGAACACACAGCACATACACATAACTAAATATACACAAGCATCAATTTGACAATACCTGCTCATATACCTACGAACTATAAATACAGGACAAATGACAACAACAGATCAGAACGAAAATCGACACTGATGATGGCACAACGCCGAAACCGGTTTGTCTCAAAACCAAATTTGACAAGGGTTGACGGAAAATCGTTCCAATATACATGTATTTTAATACTTTACAACACTGACAGTAAGAACTGTAAATGACAGCTAAAAAAGCGGACAACCTTTTTTGCTTCTTCTCGATTTGACCGCCGAAAGAAAAAGATACGTATAGCATTTTACCCTCCACGTTTTCGTATATAAATTATATTTAATAAAGTTATGTTAATAGAAATCAACTGGTGTATTTAAAATTGGCAAACATAACATTACTGGTGACGAGGGAAAAAAAAGAAAAGTTTGCATAAAATAAAATGGCAAACGAGCAGGCTATTGAGGAAATAATCCAGCAGCAGCAAAATTTTGCAACATCATTGCTCGAACAGCAAAAGCAGTGGATGCAGGCCATGCATCAATCGTTTTTTACCCCGAATGAGTCAAGTCGCCCTGGAGAAGCGACAGTGGTCCCACCATTTCACTCGTTTAATAAAGACCAACAAAATTGGGATCGTACTTGGAGCAGCTTTCGCAACATTTCGTGGCATATTCGGTAAACAATCCAGATAAGCAACAATTATTTTTTCTATCGTGGATTGGTACGGAATTGTTTGAGTTATTGTAGAATTTGGTTGGTGAAACAAATCTCCAATCGCTGACCTTCAAGGAATTAACATCCAAATTAACAGAACACTTCCACTCAAAGAGACATGTAGTGGCAGCTCGCTACGAGTTCTTCAAGCGGGAAATGAAAAACACTCAAAAGCACAGAGAGTGGGTTGCTGACCTACGTGGTATCGCAAGAGAATGCAAATTCATTTGTACCGCAACCAATTGTACAGCAAATTTTGTTGATGAAATGATACGTGACCAAATCATAGTTCGCACCCCTTTTGATCAAGTACGTACCGCCGCTCTACAAAAGCTTCAGCCGTCATTAGAAGATGTGCTTTTAATTGCCGAAACATTTGAGGCAACAACTAAAACTGTAGCGAAACTCAAAGAGAATAATACTTCATCCCTAGCGCAAGTAAACGCTATGCAAACACACACAGTCGGGAGGAATGAAGGTAATAAGCAAAGTAATAAGAATGAACAACAGGTACATAAGCACTCAACAAAGCAAGTGAAACTACAATCGTGCTCAGGTTGTGGTCATTCTCACTCAAGAGAACAATGTAAATTTCGAAATGTCATTTGTAACAAGTGCAGCAAAAAGGGACATATTGCAACAGTCTGTATATCAAAGCAAACAAAACAAATGAGTAAGAAAAGAAACTCCGATAAAGGCAAAAAAGAAAATGAATATCGTATTGACACATTAGATGCAGTGAATGCAGTTACAGGTATAATAAAATCTGAACAAAGTAAGAAAATGATTGAGTTCGAAATTAAAAACAAAACAATAAAGTCTCAATTAGATTCAGGGGCTAATGTGTCAATAATAAATAGAAAAACATACGATTTATTGAACCAACCAAAATTGGTAAAGTGCACCAAGAGTTTGTACGCATTTGGGCAGAAGCCAATTCCAATTTTGGGTGAATTACACACTGAAGAAAGGTGTGGAAACAAGCAGAAAAGTATTGTGATAATAGAAGCAAATGTAGAAAATTCTTACAATCTTTTTGGCTTAGACCTTTTCAGAGAATTTGGTTTTGAGATTACCAAAATAGCCAACGTTTCCGAAATGGAAGCTTATTCACAACAAATAAACGAATTGTGTAAGAAATACCACGATATTTTTGACAATACTACCTCCGATTCGATACAAAACTTTAAAGCAACCATTCAAATGAAAGCTACGGCTACGCCCAAATTTTTTAAAAGCAGTCCAGTACCATTTGCACAAGTAACAAAGTTTCGTGAAGAAGCTGATAGACTTATCAAAGTAGGTATTTGGAAACCCATCAAATTTAGCAATTGGGCGTCACCAATTGTATTAGCGCCAAAGCCTGATGGCTCAGTGAGAATCTGTGGCGATTTTAAAATTGCTATTAATTCGCAATTAGAGATTGAACAATACCCCTTGCCAAAACGCGAAGGGGTTTTACACACCATTCGTCGGGGCACTCATTTTTCCAAAATAGATCTTATTTACAGATGGAAATCGATGAAGAGTCAAGCAAATGATGGTAGTGAACACTCCTTTAGGCCTCTTTCAGTAGCAACGACTGCCATATGGCATCGCCAGTGCGCCCGCAATTTTTCAGCGCTATCTCGAACAACTCCTCCATGGCATAGAAGGATGTGGTAATTATTTAGACGATATAATTATAACCGCACCGTCAATTGAAGAACACATAGGTCGCCTAGAGCAAGTCACGAAGGTACTAAAAGACAATGGCATAAAATGCAAAAGGCAGAAATGTTTCTTTTTGAAGGAAGAAATAGAGTATTTGGGTAGAAAAATTAGCGCAAAGGGAATACTCCCAGATGACTCAGGGGTACAAGCTATTAAATTGCTGAAACCGCCTAGTAACTTGGCGCAATTAGAAGCTTTTGTAGGTAAAATAAACTACTATTGCAACTTCATACTAAATTTTTCCCAGCTAGCAGCGCCATTCAACATGCTACGTCGTAAAAATGTGAAATTTTTGTGGGGTACTACACAGCAAGAGTCTTTTACTGCCTTGAAGTCACATATTATCAATGCTAAACAGTTAGCACATTTTAATGGGAAGTTACCACTAGGCCTTGCCGCGGATGCATCGACTTTTGGAATTGGCGTTGTATTATCGCACATCAATTCGGATGGAAACGAACGTCCGATTGCTTTCGCGTCGAAAACGTTGGAAAAGCACCAACTTAAATACAGTCAAATTGAGAAGGAGGGCCTCGCCATTGTGTATGGTATTCAAAAGTTTCATCAATACTTGTATGGTCGAAAGTTTGTCTCATTACTGATCATAAGCCACTTGTACATATTTCCAATCCAAGTAAAAGTCTGCCACAAATGACGTCGCACCGTTTACAATGTTGGGCTTTAATTTTAATGGCGTACAATTTCAGCATCAAATACCGCAACACACATGCACACGGTAATGCCGACGCACTTTCTCGGTTACCCGTGAGTACCGATGAACAATTCGACTTAAGTGAAGTTTGCCATAATATTTCATACAATTCAAGATGGCACCCTTACAAAAGTCCGTAACTTTGTCGAAAAGGATTGGCCTGAAAAGTTATCTCCGGGGGATACGGACATCCAACCATACTTTCATCGTAGGTTTTCGTTAACCATCTACAAAAATTTGTTGTGTTTAAACAGTGCGGTAAATCGAATTATCATTACAAAAACTTTAAAATCAAAAAATTTGCAATTGTTACACGAGGGGCACTGGGGAATCGTCAGAATAGAACAGCTGGCTCGACATCACGTCTGGTGGCCAAAAATAGACGATGAAATTGCAAAGGTAGCACGTGAATGCGACATCTGCAAAATGGCTAATCCGGCTCCTGCACGCGAATATATCAGCTGGCCAGAAGCAAAAGGTCCTTGAGAAAGAGTACGCATTGTTTCGCCGGCCCAATATTTAATTCAATGTGGCTTATCTGTATAGATGCTTATTCGCAATTTCCATATGTAACACAATTACCGTCGACTACAACGGATAATACCATACTTGCACTAACAGCTATTTTTGCTATTGAATGTTTCCCGGTGACTATTGTTAGCGACAATGGACCACAGCTGACGTCCGACAGCTTTGAACAATTTTGCAAAGAACATGGTGTCACTCACATAACGACAGCGTCATTTCATCCTGCGTCTAATGGGCTTGCTGAACGTTTTGTGCAAAGCTTTAAAGCAGCTGTCCGAAAAAAATATAAACGCCGGCCTAACAATCAAAACCGCCGTAGTAAAATATCTGGCAACTTATCCTTTTACCCCAAATTCTAAGTGGAAAACGCCTGCAGAACTCCTGCATGGCAGATCGGTTAGAACAATGTTAACTCAATTATCTGAGACATCAGCTCAGAGAAAACGTGCAAGCATCAACGCACACAGATTTGAGCCAAACAACTAGTATATGCCAGAAATTATGCAAAAGCGGACAAATGGATCAAAGGCACCATAATTCATCCGATAGGTAGAATGATGTTTATGGTAAACACCAAAACAGGCAAAATCAAGCGTCATATTAACCAACTCAAACCAAGATCGAAAACGGATTCTGATCAGGCACCCGGTTGCAACTTACCTCCGCCATTGGTAAATACACCTGAATTAGGGTTATCCGACAACCAACACCAAGCTAGCTCAAAAGGAATTTGGAAGACACCGAAAATAGTTCAGCCAGTAAAGAACAGCCAGTTTCTCAGTCAAGCAATTCGCAGAACTTATCACCGCAAACTATTCCTAGCTCATTAGTCGAGCAGCCAACAACGTCAACCGCAGGTATGCCAATTCGCAAAAGCAGCCGTTCCCGAAAAGAGGTGAACCGTTTCACGGCTCCAGATTTTAGATCCACATAAAACTTTTAATATTGTAAATTAAAGGGGGAGATGTGATATGTATCTAAACAAATTAACATGTATTTTAATACTTTACAACACTGACAGTAAGAACTGTCAATGACAGCTAAAAAAGCGTACAAACTTTTTTGCTTCTTCTCGATTTGACCGCCGAAAGAAAAAGATACGTATAGCATTTTACCCTCCACGTTTTTATACTCAGTTGAGCAGAGCTCACAGAGTATATTAAGTTTGATTGGATAACGGTTGGTTGTACATATATAAAGGAATCGAGATAGATATAGACTTCCATATATCAAAATAACCAGGATCGAAAAAAAATTTGATTGAGCCATGTCCGTCCGTCCGTCCGTCCGTCCGTCCGTCCGTCCGTTAACACGATAACTTGAGTAAATTTTGAGGTATCTTGATGAAATTTGGTATGTAGGTTCCTGAGCACTCATCTCAGATCGCTATTTAAAATGAACGATATCGGACTATAACCACGCCCACTTTTTCGATATCGAAAATTTCGAAAAACCGAAAAAGTGCGATAACTCATTACAAAAGACAGATAAAGCGACGAAACTTGGTAGATGGGTTGACGTTATGAATAGAAAATTAGTAAGATTTTGGACAATGGGCGTGGCCTCGCCCACTTTTACAAGAAGGTAATTTAAAAGTTTTGCAAGCTGTAATTTGGCAGTCGTTGAAGATATCATGATGAAATTTGGCAGGAACGTTACTACTATTACTCTATATGTGCTAAATAAAAATTAGCAAAATTGGATTAAGAACACGCCCACTTTTTAAAAAAAATTTTTTTAAATTCAAATTTTAACAAAAAATTTAATATCTTTACTGTATATAAGTAAATTAAGTCAAAATTCAACTCCAGTAATGATATGATGCAACAAAATACAAAAATAAAAGAAAATTTCAAAATGGGCGTGGCTCCGCCCATTTTCATTTAGTTTGTCTAGAATACTTTTATTGCCATAAGTCGAACAAAAATTTACCAATCCTTCTCAAATTTGGTAGGAGCATAGATTCTATGACGGTAACTGTTCTCTGTGAAAACGGGCGAAATCGGTGGAAGCCACGCCCAGTTTTTATACACAGTCCACCGTCTGTCCTTCCGCTCGGCCATTAACACAATAACTTGAGCAAAATCCGATATATCTTTACTAAACTTAGCCCACGTACTTACCTGAGCTCACTTTTTCTTGGTATAAAAAATGGGCGAAATCTGACCATAACCACGCCCACTTTATCGATATCGAAAATTACGAAAAATGAAAAAAATGCCATAATTCTATACCAAATACGAAAAAAGGGATGAAACATGGTAACTGGATTGGTTTGTTGACTCAAAATATAACTTTGGAAAAATCTTTGTAAAATGGGTGTGACACCTACCATATTAAGTAGAAGAAAATGAAAAAGTTCTACAAGGCGAAATCAACAGCCCTTGGAATCTTGGCAGGAATACTGTTAGTGGTATTGCATATATAAATAAATTAGCAGTACCCGACAGATGATTTTCTGGATCACCTGGTCCACATTTTGGTGGATATCACGAGAACGCCTTCACATATACATCTAAGGGCCACTCGCTTTTAAAACCCTCATTAATACCTTTAATTTGATATCCATATCGTACAAAAACATACCAGAGTCACCCCTGTCCCACCCTAATGGCGATATCTCGAAAAGGCGTCCACCTATAGAACTAATGCCCCCTCTCTCTTAAAATGCTAGTAACACCTTTCGTTTGATACCCATATCGTACAAACATTCTAGAGTAACCCCTGGCCCACCCTAATGGCGATATCTCGAAAAGGCGTCCACCTATAGACCTAGTGTCCACTCCCTCTTAAAATGCTCAGTAACACCTTTCGTTTGATACCCATATCGTACAAGCATTCTAGAGTCACCCCTGGCCCACCCTAATGGCAATATCTCGAAAAGGCGTCCACCTATACACCTAATGCCCACTCCCTCTTAAAATGCTCAGTAACAGCTTTCGTTTGATACCCATATCGTACAAACATTCTAGAGTCACACCTGGCCCACCCTAATGGCGATATTTCGAAAAGGCGTCCACCTATAGAACTAAGGATTACTCCCTTTTAAAATACTCATTACCGCCTTTCATTTGATACCCATATCGTACAAACACATTCTAGAGTCACCCTGGCCCACCCTAATGGCGATATCTCGAAAAGGCGTCCACCTATAGACCTAATGTCCACTCCCTCTTAAAATGCTCAGTAACACCTTTCGTTTGATACCCATATCGTACAAACATTCTAGAGTCACCCCTGGCCCACCCTAATGGCGATATCTCGAAAAGGCGTCCACCTATAGACCTAATGTACACTCCCTCTTAAAATGCTCAGTAACACCTTTCGTTTGATACCCATATCGTACAAACATTCTAGAGTCACCCCTGTCCCACCCTAATGGCGATATCTCGAAAAGGCGTCCAGCTATAGACCTAATGCCCACTCCCTCTTAAAATGCTCAGTAACACCTTTCGTTTGATACCCATACCGTACAAACATTCTAGAGTCACCCTTGGTCCAGCTTTATGGCGACATCTCGAAAAGGCGTCCACCTATAGAACTAAGGATTACTCCCTTTTAAAATACTCATTACCACCTTTCATTTGATACCCATATCGTACAAACACATTCTAGAGTCACCCCTGTCCCACCCTAATGGCGATATCTCGAAAAGGCGTCCACCTATAGACCTAATTCCCACTCCCTCTTAAAATGCTCAGTAACACCTTTCGTTTGATACCCATATCGTACAAACATTCTAGAGTCACACCTGGCCCACCCTAATGGCGATATCTCGAAAAGGCGTCCACCTATAGAACTAAGGATTACTCCCTTTTAAAATACTCATTACCACCTTTCATTTGATACCCATATCGTACAAACACATTCTAGAGTCACCCTGGCCCACCCTAATGGCGATATCTCGAAAAGGCGTCCAGCTATAGACCTAATGCCCACTCCCTCTTAAAATGCTCAGTAACACCTTTCGTTTGATACCCATACCGTACAAATATTCTAGAGTCACCCTTGGTCCAGCTTTATGGCGACATCTCGAAAAGGCGTCCACCTATAGAACTAAGGATTACTCCCTTTTAAAATACTCATTACCACCTTTCATTTGATACCCATATCGTACAAACACATTCTAGAGTCACCCTGGCCCACCCTAATGGCGATATCTCGAAAAGGCGTCCACCTATAGACCTAATGCCCACTATCTCTTAAAATGCTCAGTAACACCTTTCGTTTGATACCCATATCGTACAAACATTCTAGAGTCACCCTTGGTCCACCTTTATGGCGATATCTCGAAAAGGCGTCCACCTATAGAACTAAGGATTACTCCTTTTAAAATAGTCCTTACCACCTTTCATTTGATACCCATATCGTACAAACACATTCTAGAGTCACCCCTGGCCCACCCTAATGGCGATATCTCGAAAAGGCGTCCACCTATAGACCTAATGCCCACTCCCTCTTAAAATGCTCAGTAACACCTTTCGTTTGATACCCATATCGTACAAACATTCTAGAGTCACCCCTGGCCCACCCTAATGGCGATATCTCGAAAGGGCGTCCACCTATAGACCTAATGCCCACTCCCTCTTAAAATGCTCAGTAACACCTTTCGTTTGATGCACATATCGTACAAACACATTCTAGAGTCACCCCTGGCCCACCCTAATGACGATATCTCGAAAAGGCGTCCACCTATAGACCTCATGCCCACTCCCTCTTAAAATGCTCAGTAACACCTTTCGTTTGATACCCATACCGTACAAACATTCTAGAGTCACCCCTGGCCCACCCTAATGGCGATATCTCGAAAAGGCGTCCACCTATAGACCTAATGCCCACTCCCTCTTAAAATGCTCAGTAACACCTTTCATTTGATTCCCATATCGTACAAACACATTCTAGAGACACCCCTGGTCCACCTTTATGGCGATATCTCGAAACGGCGTCCACCTATGGAACTAAGGATCACTCCTTTTCAAAATACTCATTAACAGCTTTCATTTGATACCCATATCGTACAAACACATTATAGAATCACCCCTGGTCCACCTTAATGGGGACATCTCGAAAAGGCGTCCACCGATAGACCTAAGGCCCACTCCCTCTTAAAATGCTCAGTAACACCTTTCATTTGATACCCATATCGTACAAACAAATTCTAGAGTCAGCCCTGGTCTACCTTTATGGCGATATCCCTAAATGGCGTTCATCCATAGAACTATGGCCTATTCTCTCTTAAAATACTCTTTAATACCTTTCATTTGATACACATGTTATACAACCACATTCCAGGGTTACCCCAGATTGATTTTCCTTATTTTGTCTCCATAGCTCTCAACTGAGTATGTTATGTTCGGTTACACCCGAACTTAGCCTTCCTTACTTGTTGTATATAAATTATATTTAATAAAGTTATGTTAATAGAAATCAACTCGTGTATTTAAAATTGGCAAACATGACAGAAGGCATAGAAGAATTTCAGGATTCGATTGAAAGAAAATACCATAAAATCTATTTTTTTGTTTTAATTTTTGGATACATTCAGATAACATTGAATACCATTTTTGATAGGGCATTCTGCTTAAATGACGATTCTGAGTCACTTGTTTTTGCATAACATATATTTAAATATTTACGTGGTGGCATATACGCATCCACGTAATTGTTTATTTTTAATACGACGTAATAAAACAGGGAAATTTTGTATTAGTATAGTATAATAATGTAGATTTTATTCAGAGATTTAAGGCAACAAGTGTTAAGTATAAATTATAACAAATGTTGCGGAATTTAATGAATAGTAGTTTGGGGTAGTTTGAAGTTAAATGTTCTTTTGCGCTTCTTGGTTTGTATTGAACTTACCTTATACAGAAAGCATAAATGGAATCTACTACAATTTTCAAACTGCTATATACCAAATATCATTATGATATGGCGGATATGTCTTTTATACAGGATGTAGAGTGAGCTGTCAATCAGAATGTGCAGCCTCTTTCTTTTCCAATTGGACCATTAAAGAAGTGAGACGTGTCTTTTACAAGGTGGTGATTAACTAAAGTGGACATAAATTTGGCAAGTTCATGTGCATCCGGCAAAGTCACAAAAAGCCATAAAATATTTTCTACCAATAGTAGAAGTACAATTTGTCCCAATCAAGCAGTGCGAATTCTGCCAGCGTTATTTTTCTTCGTCTTCACCGGCACCACAAGCATAACTATCGTAAGAGACAACAACCTGATAGAAAGAAAATACAACCGGCATTTGTCATCAGGATGATCGCGCTCCTCAATACATTTTTTCTGAAATAAGTTCTAGGCTGCATTGAAACCAAAAACAAGAGTATAAGTTACCAATATTAAATATCATTGTTTATTGCATCAAAGCGATTATGGTTACGGAAACGTGAGTCGATAAATACCGAGCAAGATAATTCCCTTACGGATTATCATTTTGATTTATACCTGCACATGCATCCCTAAATTGCTTAAATTAACTATATAAAGTCTGTCCTTTTTTATACCTACATTAGAAGACCCGGCAGACGTTGTCCTGCCGTAAACTTGGCCAATCTGTATACATTTTATTAAGCTTTTTCCGTCTGACTAAGCCCTCCCCTCTTCACTTTTTCCTAATCCTTTTATTCACTCCTCCCTCCGTCTTTTTCGCTTCATCTATCTCCATCTTCGTCCCATTCTATCTATTTCTCAATCTCTTTCTCTCTTTTCTCTTCTCTCCATTTTTTTCTCATTCTTCTGCATCCATTATTGCCTGTCCCAGAGGGTGGTATGTATTTTATTCCAGTCCCAGTCCCAGTCCCACTCCGAGTCTCAGTCCCAGTCCTAGTCCTAATCCCAGTCCCAGTCCGTCTCTGGATAATATATTACTCTTTACTTAAGCAGATATCCATATTCTACAAACACATTCTAGGGTTACCCGGGTCCACGTTTTGGTCTATATCTCGAGACCCTAGTCACCCAGGGGTATGAAAATTACCCTCTGCTAAAGCACTCATCAACAGCTTTTATTTGATATCAATATTCTATAAACACATTCTAGGGGTACCCGGATCCACGTTTTGACCTATAGCTCGAGACCCTAGTCACCCAGGGGTATGAAATATACCCTCTACTAAAGCACTCATCAACAGCTTTCATATGATATCCATATTCTATACAGACATTCTAGTACCCGGGTCCACGTTTTGGCCTATATCTCGAGACCCTAATCACCCAGGGGTATGAAAATTACCCTCTACTAAAGCACTCATCAACAGCTTTTATTAGATATCAATATTCTATAAACACATTCTAGGGGTACCCGGATCCACGTTTTGACCTATAGCTCGAGACCCTAGTCACCCAGGGTATGAAAATTACCCTCTACTAAAGCACTCATCAACAGCTTTCATATGATATCCATATTCTATACACACATTCTAGGGGTACCCAGGTCCACGTTTTGGCCTATATCTCGAGACCCGAGTCAACCAGGGGTATGAATATTGCCCTCTACTAAAGCACTCATTAACAGCTTTCATCTGATATCCATAATCTATAAACACACTCTAGGGGTACCCGGGTCCACGTTTTGGCCTATATCTCGAGACCCTATTCACCCAGGAGTATAAAAATGACCCTCTACTAAAGCACTCATCAACAGCTTTCATTTGTTGTCCATATTCTATACACACATTCTAGGGGTAACCAGGTCCACGTTTTGGCCCATATCTCGAGACCCGAGTCAACCAGGGGTATGAAAATAACCCTCTACTAAAGCACTCATCAACAACTTTCATTTGTTATTCTTATTCTATAAACACATTCTAGGGGTACCCGAGTCCAGGTTTTGGCCTATAGCTCGAGACCCTAGTCACTCAGGGGTATGAAAATTACCCTCTACTAAAGCACTCATAAACAGCTTTCATTTGTTATCCATATTCTATAAACACATTCTAGGGGTACCCGGGTCCACGTTTTTGCCTATATCTCGAGACCCTAGTCACCCAGGGGTATGAAAATAACCCTCTACTAAAGCACTCATCAACAACTTTCATTTGTTATTCTTATTCTATAAACACATTCTAGGGGTACCCGAGTCCAGGTTTTGGCCTATAGCTCGAGACCCTAGTCACTCAGGGGTATGAAAATTACCCTCTACTAAAGCACTCATAAACAGCTTTCATTTGTTATCCATATTCTATAAACACATTCTAGGGGTACCCGGGTCCACGTTTTTGCCTATATCTCGAGACCCTAGTTCCAGGGGTATGAAAATAACCCTGTACTAAAGCACTCATCAACAGCTTTCATTTGTTATCTATATTCTATAATCACATTCTAGAAGTACCCGGGTCCACGTTTTGGCCTATATCTCGAGACTCTAGTCACACAGGGGTATGAAAATTACCCTCGACTAAAGCACTCATCAACAGCTTTCATTTGTTATCCATATTCTATAAACACATTCTAGGGGTACCCGGGTCCACGTTTTTGCCTATATCTCGAGACCCTAGTTCCAGGGGTATGAAAATAACCCTCTACTAAAGCACTCATCAACAGCTTTCATTTGTTATCCATATTCCATAAACACATTCTAGAAGTACCCGGTTCCACGTTTTGGCCTATATCTCGAGACCCTAGTCACCCAGGGGTATGAAAATTACCCTCTACTAAAGCACTCATCAACAGCTTTCATTTGTTATCCATATTCTATAAACACATTCTAGGGGTACCCGGGTCCACGTTTTTGCCTATATCTCGAGACCCTAGTTCCAGGGGTATGAAATAACCCTCAACTAAAGCACTCATCAGCTGCTTTCATTTGATATCCATATTCTATACACACATTCTAGGGGTACCCAGGTCCACGTTTTGGCCTATATCTCGAGACCCAAGTCAACCAGGGGTATGAAAATTACCCTCTACGAAATCACTCATCAACAGCTTTCATTTGGTATCCACATTCTATAAACACATTCTAGGGGTACCCGGGTCCACGTGTTGGTCTATATCTCGAGACCCTAGTCACCCAGGGGTACGAAAATTACACTCCACTAAAGCACTCATCAACAGCTTTCATTTGATGTCCACATTCTATAAACACATTCTAGGGGTACCCGGATCCACGTTTTGGCCTATATTTCGAGACCATAGTCGCCCAGGGGTATGAAAATTACCCTCTACTAAAGCACTCATCAACAGCTTTCATTTGATATCAATATTCTATAAACACATTCTAGGGGTACCCGGGTCCACGTTTTGGCCTATAGCTCGAGACCCTAGTCACCCAGGGGTATGAAAATTACCCTCTACTAAAGCACTCATCAACAGCTTTCATTTGATATCCATATTCTATACACACATTCTCTGGGTGCCCAGGTCCACGTTTTGGCCTATATCTCGAGACCCGAGTCAACCAGGGGTATGAAAATTACCCTCTACTAAAGCACTCATCAACAGCTTTCATTTGATATCCACAATCTATAAACACACTCTAAGGGTACCCGGGTCCACGTTTCTCGTATCTCGAGACCCTAGTCATCCAGGGGTAAGAAAATAACCATCTACTAAAGCACTCATCAACAGCTTTCATTTGATATCCATATTCTATAAACACATTCTATGGGTAACCAGGTCTCGAGACCCTAGTCACCCAGTCACCTATCCTATGTTTCAAGTTAGATCAAACCACACGCGGGGTGCAAAACAAATCCAAAATTGGTTTAGTAGATTAGGAGTCCATTGGCCTCAAACATAGTGACATGTGCTTTTTATATATTAAGAAGATTTATATACTTACTTCAAATCACTTTAATCGGTACTTAAAAAATATTAAGAGATATTTGCGTCGAGCTCCTCTTGATTTCCCCTACAAATTGGAACGACGGGACCTACATATTTTACGCCTACTCCGAACTGCATCTGCAAGGCAAGGGTTTTCACTGAGAGCTTTTCGTGGCAAAAATACACTCGGAGCGCTTGCCAAACACTGCCGAGGTGCTGCGACTCTGCTTAGAAAGTTTTTTTCTAATTGAAAAACCTTATTTCTAAAAATTAGATTTTGCTTTGCCCCGTGTGCGAACCCAGGGCATACGGTGTGGTAGGCGGAGCACGCTACCATCACACCACGGTGGCCGCCAAGAGGAGAAGTTACCTATATTAAATATCATTGTTTAATGCATCAAAGCGATTATGGTTACGGAAACGTGATTTGATAATCACCGATCAGGATAATTCCCTTACGGATTATCATTTTGTTTTATACCTGCACATGTATCCCTAAATATCTTAAATCTCTATATATAAAAATAAGTGCACATTTTTGGTGTTACTTTAAAACTTGAGACCGGCTCAACCAAATTCAACCAAATTTGGGCTATCATGTAGATGGTTTCTGTATAGTTTGATTGAATTTGGTCGAACGGTTCATGAGATATATCACACCAAGCTACGGCTACGTTTCATACCAATAGATGGTGCTTATTTCCAGATTTTCCTTCATGACGCTATAATTCCAGAACGCACGAACAGATTTCCACGGTGTTCGTTGGAATGGTTTCGGCCTCCGTGAGGTTTATAGCAAAGAAAATTCAGGATCGACACACAGGGTCTCGAGATATAGGCCAAAACGTGGACCCGGGTACCCCTAGAATGTGTTTGTAGAATATGGATATCAAATGAAAGCTGTTGATGAGTGCTTTATTGGAGGGTAATTTTCATATCCCTGGGTGACTATGGTCTCGAGATATAGGCCAAAACGTGGACCCGGGTACCCCTAGCTTATAGAATATGGATAGCAAATGAAAGCTGTTGATGAGTGCTTTAGTAGAGGGTAATTTTCATACCCCTGGGTGACTAGGGTCTCGAGATATAGGCCAAAACGTGGACCCGGGTACCCCTAGAATGTGTTTATTGGATATGGATATAAAATGAAAGCTGTTGATGAGTGCTTTAATAGAGGATAATTTACATACCCCTGGGTGACTAGCGTCTCGAGATATAGGCCAAAACGTGGACCCAGGTACCCCTAGAATGTGTTTATAGAATATGGATAACAAATGAAAGCTGTTGATGAGTGCTTTAGTAGAGGGTAATTTTCATACCCCTGGGTGACTAGGGTCTCGAGATATAGGCCAAAACGTGGGCCCGTGAACGCCTGGATAATGTTTTTACATTATGGGTATCAAATTGAAGCTGTTGATGAGTGATTTAGTACAGTCTAGTTTTCGTACATGGTGGTGACTAGGTTCTTGAGATACAGGCCAAAACGTGGAACAGGGTAACACTAGGAAGTGTTTTTACATTATGAATATCAAATTGAAGCTGTTGATGTGTGCTTTAGTGCAGAGTAAGTTTTATACCACTGGGTGACTAGGGTCTCGAGATATAGGCCAAAACGTGGACCCGGATACCCCTAGAATGTGTGTGTATTATGGATATCGAACGAAAGCTGTTGCTGAGAGCTTTAAAGTAATTTTCATTATGATATTCGATTTAGTCGCATCAGCCTGGCAAAACTGATAAATATGCATGCGAGGCCGAAATAAAGACATGAATTAATAATATCCACATACCTATTTACATACGTCCTATTCGATTTGCCTGAAATTTGCTATATATAAATTTGCCTATATTAGTTGTAAAGATAATTTTTTCCTGGAAGTAGATCAGAGACGGACTGGGACTTGGGTTAGGACTAGGACTGGGACTGAGATTGAGACTCGGAGTGAGACTGGGACTGGAACAAAATACATACCACCCTCTGCGACTGGCAATAAAATATGAAGAAGAATGAGAAAAACTTGAGAAAAGAGAGAAGGAGAAGGCCACTGGGAAGGAGAAAGAATGAAACGAAGATGGAGATAGATGAAGCGAAAAATACGGAGGGAGGAGTGAATACAAAGATTAGGAAAAGTGTAGAGGAGCGAGGCAGAGTTAGACGGAAACAGCTTATTAAAATGTATGCAGATAGACCAAATTTAGGGCAGAATAAATAAATGGATATGTCTGTTTTTAGAGTAGATGGTGAAAAAAGAAATGATGAAATCACTCAATAGCAAAAGGGGCGATACATAAGCAGTAATGAAGCAGTTTGGCGTATCTTTTCGTTGCCTTAGCACGAAAGACATCCTGTTGTTGTTCATTTGGCAGTTCATCTGGAGAATGGTCAACGAGTTTATTTCTTACTTACTTACTTACTTACTTACTTAATTGGCGCTTAACCGTCTAAACGGTTATGGCCGTCCAACAAGGCGCGCCAGTCGCTCCTTCGCTCCGCCAACCGGCGCCAATTGGTCACACCAAGGGAGTTTAAATCGTTTTCCACCTGGTCCTTCCAACGGAGTGGGGGCCGCCCTCTACCTCTGCTTCCATAGGCGGGTTCCGATAGAAACACTTTCTTGGCCGGAGCATCATCTTTCATTCGCATAACATGGCCTAGCCAGCGCAGCCGCTGCGTTTTAATTCGCTGGACTATGTTGATGTCTGCGTATAGCTCGTACAGCTCATCATTAAATCTTCTTCGGTACTCGCCATCGCCAACGCGTAGAGGTCCATAAATCTTTCTAAGAACTTTTCTCTCGAACACTCCCAAAGCCGTTTCATCTGCTGTTGTCATGGTCCATGCTTCTGCCCCATATAGCAGGACGGGTACGATAAGTGACTTGTAGAGTATGATTTTCGTTCGCCGAGAGAGGACTTTACTTTTCAATTGCCTACCTAGTCCAAAGTAGCATTTATTGGCAAGATTGATTCTTCGCTGGATTTCAGTGCTGATGTTGTTGCTAGTGTTGATGCTGGTTCCCAAATAAACGAAGTCTTTTACTATTTCGAAATTATGGCTGCCAACAGTAGCGTGGTTGCCAAGGCGCATATGCGCTGACTCTTTGCTCGATGACAGCAGGTACTTCGTTTTGTCCTCGTTCACCATCAAACCCATCTTTACCGCTTCTTTTTCCAGCTTGGAGTAAGCAGAACTAACAGCGCGGGTGTTTAGGTCGATGATATCAATGTCATCAGCATATGCCAGTAATTGCACGCTTTTATAGTATATTGTTCCAGTGCGGTTAAGTTCTGCAGCTAGTATAATTTTCTCCAGCATCAAATTAAAGAAATCGCACGAAAGGGGGTCACCCTGTCTGAAACCTCGTTTAGCTTCGAACGGCTCGGAGAGGTCCTTCCCAATTCTGACTGAGCTGATGGTGTTGCTCAACGTCATTTTGCACAGCCGTATAAGTTTTGCGGGGAAACCAAATTCAGACATAGCGGCATATAGGCAGCTCCTTTTCGTGCTGTCGAAGGCGGCTTTAACGAGTTTATTTCACTACTGAGAATGTACAGCAGAGAGCAGCACAAGCACGAGCAACTACTTTAACTGCTTTTTTTCAATTGTGTGAAATCGACACATTTGCCAGAAATTTGATATATGTTAGTATACCTCAATAGTACACCTGCAATGCATTATCGACAAAATTTCAACGGCGTAAACAAGGAACACCAGTTGATGGTCATCCAGGTATTTTCTAGACAGATGCCTTGGGCATGATGTATAAACAAAGTATTATGTCCGTTTTTCGAACTTAGCCTCCAAAAATAGATATCAGCTTACGAAGTTTGAAGTTGGAAATTCTACATTTCGAAATTTTATTTAATTTTTTTGTTAACGCGTTCAGCAAATTGAACAAGTAAAAATGTGGGCGGGGTCCGCCCTTTCCCTTATTAGAAGGGCTGGATTCTTTTTTTGAGAAATTTAGTACAACAGCTGTTATACGAGGTGAAAAGTCAGACTCTGACTCCTGAGTACAGTCAGACTCTGACTTCTGACTACGCCCACATTTTTACTTGTCCAATTTGCTGAACGCGCTAACAAAAAAATTAAATAAAATTTCGAAATGTAGAATTTCGAACTTCAAACTTCGTAAGCCGATATCTATTTTTTGGAGGCTATGTTCGAAAAACGGAGATAGTACTTTGTTTACTTAAGCCTCAATCTATACGAAAAAGTGGGTTTTTTCAATACCCAGAAAAAAGTTGATTTTGAAGCATAGTGTTATTATTATAAATACGAAACAACAGGTTTGACTCACTTATTTACTTTGACTTCCCCTATTCATGATACTTGGCATATCATTATTAACTTTTCAATGCAAACCCTGCAATTTTTCCTCCAAAAATATCATGACTTTCAGGTCTAAGTATAATAAGAATCAGGTAAAATAACAGTTGCAATAAATATTGAAAGTGCTATAACTTAATTGTTTATTATTTTAGTAATATGGTTTCAAAGCAACATTTTCTTGAATTTTCAAGTACTTTCGATTGGTAAGAAAAAAAACATATATTAGGGGGGTACAATTTTGTTAGCTGACCTAATCATGTGAAAACGACTTCATAGCTTAAAAGGACATTAAGCGGAAACGTGAAGCTTCTCAAGGCCAAAATAATGACATATCAATTTTAAAAATTGGACGTCAAATAACCAAGTTACAACGAAAAACACTTTCTGGCTGTATTTCGAAGGATCAAAAATATTTAAAAAAATTTTTTCGAAACCCTCTCAACATAATCTTCATATTTAGGGGCGGACATTAGCAACATTTTTTTCGACCCAGTCTAATGTATACGGTACATCCCAACAACGCTGAATGTTTCTATTTGCGAATGTTATTGGTAAACGTTCGAGGACCAAAATAATTTCAGGATTTAAGAACAGTTCACGGTAATTTTTGTCAGACATATCGCAAAACATTTCAGCTCTTGCATTTGTTAGAAGATGACACTCATTGGGACGCAACACTTAATGATGCATCGATTTCATCTCATCCACAGCAAATACGAATGCTATTTTCTATTATAATATCCAACATCACCAAATTGAACAATCAACAAAAGGATATATATGGCAAAATCATGCAAGCTGTTTCTGATAACACTGGTGAATTATATTTTTTGGATGCACCTGGCGGCACCGGAAAAACATTTTTGATTTCATTGATTTTAGCAACTATTCGATCGCAACAGAAAATTGCTTTGGCACTCGCTTCTTCTGGAATTGCTGCAACTTTATTGGATGTAGGACGAACAGCTCATTCAGCTTTAAAACTGCCATTGAATATACAGGTGGTTGCAACTCCAACCTGTAACATATCCAAAAATTCAGCGATGGCAAAAGTTTTGCAACAAGCAGCGGTCATTCTATGGGATGAGTGTACAATGGCAAACAAAAAATCATTGGAAGCAATAAATTGAACGATGCAAGATTTACGTGGAAACCGAAGGCTTTTCGGTGGTACTTTAGTTATATTGTCAGGTAACTTTTGACAAACAGTGCCCGTTATTCCACGGTCAACCCCGGGAGATGAGATCAATGCATGTTTGAAGTATTCCCTTTTGTGGCGATACGTGAAAAAATTAACATTACACATAAACATGCGTGTTCAGTTGCACAATGATCAGTCTGCAGAGCAGTTCTCGAAGCAATTGTTATTATTTCAACAGTTGATACGAACGTTAGCAGAGAATTTGAAATAAGAGGATTTGCAAGTAAAAGCGTTACAATTGGTGTCAGAAGAGGAATGGTTGAATAAATTCCGAAGATTGGGAATACAACTTGGACATGGCAAAGTTGAGCGAATTGACGATCCAGCAACTGAAGTAGGATTTGGAAGTCCGTGGATTGGCTACTTTTGGCGATAAATCCCAGCTAAAAGACGACTAAGTGTAGCTATTGTATTTGAAGGAATCTTCAATCCTGAGGAGTATGTCTTTCATTATGATAGCGACAAAACAACAAGAAAAATTGAAGAGAAAAACGAAACATCGCAGACAGTTACGAGCACAGACTTGAACACGATTTTGGCTGCAATATCTGCTCAAACATTGACAGTGTCATCCCAACTGGAATCGCAAAAGACAGATATAACACCTCAACTGGCATCTCAACTGGAATCCCAGGAGAACCGTATAACATCCAAGATGGAAACTCAACTGGAAGAACAGAAGACATATATGGCATCTCAGCTGGAATCGCATAACAGACACGCATAACATCCAAGATGGAAGAACAACTGGAGCGCTTATCATTGCAGGTGGCACAAATGTCTTCGCAGTTAGAAGCACACGAAGCAAGGTTAATATCAAAGCTGGAAGCGCAGGATGCAAAAATCGCTCAATTTCAGGCAGAAGTCGATGATTTGAAGGGTCGTATGGAGCAGTTACAACTAAATCGCTCAGCTGTTTCAGCGAGTAATCCAAAGGTAAAAACACCATCCTTTGACAGGTCTGTTCCTTTCCAGGTCTTTAAGCTACAATTTGAGAAGACCGCAGCAGTGAACAACTGGAATGCTGAAGATAAAGTTACTGCACTGTTCATGGCATTGAAAGGGCCTGCAGCCAAGATTTTACAAACTATTCCAGAGGGCGAACTGAACTGTTATGAAGCATTGATAGGTACTCTGGAGAGATGATACGGAACTGAGCATAGCAGACAGATATACCAAATGGAGTTACTGAACCGCTTCCAGAAGCCTGGTGAGACATTGCCAGAATTTGCGTCGGATGGTGAAAGGCTGGCACATTTAGCGGATGCGGACGCACCCGTCAAATACACTGAAAGGGTAAAAATTCAGAGCTTTATAAATGGCATACGGGACGTCTAAACAAAGCGAGCTACATACGCAAACCCAAAGCCAACATTCGCAGAAACGGTATCACATGCTCTGATTCAGGAAACAGCGTCGCTTCTGTGTAAGCCAGTTTTCAAAGCACGCCGTGTGGAAGTAGAAAGGCCATAGTGGGTAGACGCAATATTGGAGGCGCTGAAAGGATCGCAAAAGCGGAGTGAAAAAGTTATCAAATGCTTCAAATGCGGGAAGCCCGGTCACATTGCACGTCATTGCGATCTCGATCCTAGTACTTCCAACAATGTGGGTGGCCGTAAACGCAAAGCTGGAGGAGATGAGCAAGAGCATGTCAGATGTAAAGAACGAAAACTTACCCCAGCTATTGAATGTCCTGTGATATCTGTGTCGCAAATTGGAAGAAAATCGAGCAGTCTTGCCGTAGAAGGAAAGCTGGATGGCAAGGAGCGTGTACTGAATGTAGAGTTATTTATTGTGAAGTATTTGAATAAAGGCCATTTTGCATTATTAAATATTGGAGTTATTTATTCAACAGTTTAGTGATACGAACGTTAGCAGAGAATTTGAAATAAGAGGATTTGCAAGTAAAATCGTTACAATATTTTACTCTTTTTCCAATATTTCTATTGGTGTAGCGAAGTATACCGTGGTCCCGCTAGTTAACTATATAAAGTGTGCCCTTTTTTATACCTACGTATATATACTTACTTTGAATCACTTTAATCGGCACCTAAAAAACATTAAGAGATATTTGCTCATATGCATTGGATGTAAAATTAATTTGCGTTAACAAACCAATTTTCACAGCAAAAAACATGTATACACCTTAGTGTTAGGATTAGGCAAAATTTAATGTTAGTTATATACCTTCATACATACCTAATAAAATTTAAGGCTGTATTACAAACATACATGTATGGAAATCTTTGATTCACCCAAGTGTTCCCACTTAATCTTCTCAACGTTGTTGTTTTTCTTTCTTTGCACTATGTTCTGTAAATTTAATTCATAAAATTTTTCATCGTCAAAGTCATATTTAATAATTTGCCAAAAGAGATGCGATCTTATTATTTGTTTTTAAGTAATTCCTCTCGAGCTCTGCGAGCGTATACACCCTTTCATATATACATTTAATGTTACTTTATTAGACTGTTTCGAAAAAAAATCATTAGAGCTACTTTGCGAATTCGAGATCTTTTGGTTTCGTAGAAAGCTTAATTCGGTCATCATACTTGATAACGTAAAACTCGTAAGTGCAGTTATGGAAAAGTCATGCGTTACCATAATAATTAATTTCCCCGCAAATTTTACCGTAACATAGCAACAACGACGATTTAATAGTATCATCTTTTTCAATTCTACAAAATATTTGCAATGCAAAACTCCAAGCGCCTAACATCATTTCTACCTGTGCCAACAAGTCTAAAGCAACCGCATATTTTGGTTGTAACTCTTGCCCACGATACAGTATATCTCTTGCAGATACAAATTGTTGTTCTTCCAGAGCTTAATTGCCCTAATTAGCAAAGCTAAACTGGCATTGGGTTTCAATTCCAATAATGCATCTACATAATACTCAATTGTTTCATGACATTCATTTAGGTATGTTTTAGATAGTTCACGAGATTCGCAATAAACTTTGCATACCCATTCATAAGTATAAACGTCATCCGGATATTTTTTGGTTACTTCGCATGCATTTTTGAAACAGTTGACATAATCTCTTTGTTTATATAGGAGTTTTAAATAACGTTTGCACGCATGGAGATGTTGATCAGCTTCTGGATTTGCAATAAGTTCTTCCAAAGCGTATTTATAACTAGCCTCATCTTCTTTTGGCACATCAAAATCAAATCCGTCTCGAAGGACCAAATGTTCGCCGGGGTGCGTATGCTCCTGAGTCGGTGGGCGCACCGGGGTCGATCACAGTGGGAATATGGCGTGTGGAATAGAGAAAGAAATGGATAAGATGAGATTTCTCGGTATAATGCGATATGATTTATTATGTAGCGCTAAGAAATATTAAGGTTACAATATTACCTGAATGTATTGTTTAAACACGGTAGAGACCGCTGGCGGCAGATGTGAACAGGTTGGCTGCTAAAATCCAAGGGGCCGGTTGTATCGAAAGCGACAACCGTTGACTCGCAAAATACTCCGTTTTGGAGGCGAAAGGTACCCACACATCAACCCCGACATGCATATGCATGAGTGCTGACAAAAGGCACACATACACGTACATGTACATGCATGCACATGCATGTGGCGGTGATGGTGTGGGTGGCTATAATTTAAAGTTGAGTATCGAGTATCGAATTGCAGAGTTGCATAAGGGGGATCGCAATCAGATGCGGAAAAGTTAGGCATCCTGCCTAAACATTGCTGATGATTTTGATATATGGAAGTCTATTTCTATCTCGATTCCTTTATACCTGTACAACCAACCGTTATCCAATCAAAGTTAATATACTCTGTGTAAAAAGCACGCAGAGTATAAAAAATAGGTAGGTACTTTGTGTGAGGATGCAAAATTTCACGTTTTTTGTGGTCTGCATATAAAAACACTATGACTACGAATCGCGTATTTCAACAATATATGACGTAAACGTATGTATTTGATGAAATTTGAAGCTTCTAGCCGTAAAGAAGGCAGAAGAAAATGACAGTTTATATGGGGTATATAATATATATACCACCGAACTCTATGATTTTTCCAGACAGCAATATACGATATATACGTATGCATTTGGTGAAATTTGAAGCTTCTAGCTGTTAAAATGGGGCAGAAATTGCGAAAAATGGGGCAGTAATTACGAAAAGTTTCTTATCTGAACAATCGGTTGTGGGGGATATATACTATATATGCGACCGATCTCATCCATTTTTTCAGACAACAATATGTGCAATATACGAAAGTATATGGTGAAGTTTGAAGCTTCAGTCTGATAAATTGAGGAAGATGTGACAAAAATCCTCTTTTTCTGAAAAATCGGTTGTATGTATACTATAGTGGTCCGATCCGGCCGGTTCCGATAAATGTCTAATCGGATACCTAAATACACCCGCTCACCAAATTTTATCAAGATATCTTAAAATTGAGGGACTAGTTTGCATACAAACAGACAGACGGACAGACGGACATGGCTAAATCAACTCAGCTCTTCATTCTGATTATTTCGGTATTCTTAATGGTGGGTGTATCTATTTTCCTTTAAGGACTTACAATTTTGAGATTCGTGCCAAAGTTAATATACCATTTCATTTTCATGAAAGGTATAAAAATCGAGTCGCTCACATCACAATGAAAGCAGGTTTCCGACACACAAATTTGTATATCCACAGACGAATATTCAAATGTTTTTCTCACGACGCACTGTGTTTGATCTGTTCCATTTTCTGTTTTATTAGATTTTGTATGGGTGTGTGAAGGTAATTATTTTGTATTAATATTTTAGTGATTTTGTTCAAATTTTTATCTCAGAATTTTTGGTGGCAAATTTTCAGCACTTTATGTATGAGGTTTTTTGCGGTATTGACTTTATATTTAAAGGGCTGGGCTGAAAGATAGTTAATTAAAAGCCCATATGAAGTGGGTTTAGTATACCAATCTAGCACAAGTTTATTATCAATGCTGAAGAAATGTGTGTCTAGAAAGGGGATGCTGCCATTATTTTCAACATTCACAGTGAAATTGAGTTTGTCGGGGTGTTTCTTGAGGGTATGTAGGATTATATCTAAGTCTCTTCTCTTAACAATAGCAAATATATCATCCACGTATTTGCATAAGAATTTTATATCTATATTTGACATTTATTTAAGTTCTGCCATAGTGTCATTTAATAGGTCATCCATCACTAAGTCGGCAATAGTAGGAGAGAGTGGGTTTCCCATCGGCATTCCATAGGTTTGAGCGAAAAGCTTATCGCCCCACACGAAATAATTATTATATTTTAAACAAAAGTTCAGTAATTCCAGAAATAGTTTTTTTTGTGATGGAGTTTCTTCTGGAGATCTCATCCCTTTTGTTCATTATTATTTTGATTGCGAGGATCGTAGGTTTATTAGTGAACAATGATAATACATCAAACGACACAAGTATTTCGTCGTCGGAAACATTTATATTATTGATTTTTTCTTTGAGTTCAAAATAATTTTTTATATTGAGTTCCTCAGATACTAAATCTTTGAGGATATCTCCAACATATCTAGATAATTTGTAACATGGTACATTTACGGACGATACTATTGGACGGAATGGATGACCAGGTTTGAGTATTTTGGGCAAGCTAAACAGTTTGGAGGCATTTGCAGTTTGCAGCATTTTTGATGTGATACTGTCCAAACTAATCAATTTTTGAAAAATCTGTGAACAAATTTAAACAAGAAATAAATTTGTTTATGAAATAAAAGTAGTAACTGAGCACGCGAATATTTTTCTGCACTATTCCATCAGTTTTTTTTTCTCTTCGTGAATAATTTTGACCGAAAAATAAAGGTTTTAAGTAACGACAACATGCCGAAATTGGTTATTTTGTTGCAGTATTTCGTGGTACCTTAGAAAATCATGGTTGTAATTAGACGTTTCGTAAAATTTTCGTCAGTATTTCACGCTCACAATACAGGAAAAAGTGAGTATCATATAGGCATAAGCGATGTGTATACCAATGCACATGTATTTTTGTTTTGTTTACATGTTCTTTATAAGTGTTATTTCCGTGATTTGTGCTTTATTCGTTCCGCATTAAATTATGAATTGTGTTGTACAAATATTATTTCTAGCTGTTGTTGTCTTGGACAAAATCTACCAACTACTACTATTTTAATTTTTGTCTTCCAACATGTTTCCTTTAAAAGTCCGCGCACTGGTACAAGTGTACCAGCAGCAAAGGCAAAAAACGAAAAAGGAAATACTCGCGAATATTTATACGTACCTATGTATATAATGTAAATTCCACTGAATTGAAACAAACGGGACATGAATTGAATGATTTAAACCGTTTTCTCATTCTTTACATTTTTACGCGTTGTTGTAGTACGATGGCACATTTACAAAGGAAAGGGTAAGTACATTTAAATTGTTGAATTACTTTTATTATTGATAGATATATTTCTTTTATTTCATTCCATTGACATATTTTATTTCTTTTCTTTTTAGGTTCGAAGCTTCTACTGGAGATAAGATAAATTCAGCTTATTGTAATGTGTTTAATTTTAATGATTTTAACTTTGACGCATCATCTAATTTGAAATAGCACCTAGCTAATGCCGATAAAACTTCATCGTCATTTTCATCGAACTTCTGCAACAATTCAATCGCTTCACGTAACTGACGTTCATTTTTGCCGGCATGTGATAAGCAAACAGCATATTTAATAGTATCATCTTTTTCAATTCTGCAAAATATTTGCAATGCTAAACTCCAAGCGCCTAACATCATTTCTACCTGTGCCAGCAAGTCTAAAGCAACCGCATATTTTGGTTGTAACTCTTGCCCACGATACAGTAGATCTCTTGCAGATACAAATTGTTGTTCTTCTTCTGGATTTGCAATAAGTTCTTCCAAAGCGTATTTATAATTAGCCTCATCTTCTTTTGGCACATCAAAATCAAATCCGTCTCGAAGGACCAAATGTTCGCCGGGGTGCGTATGCTCCTGAGTCGGTGGGCGCACCGGGGTCGATCTCAGTGGGAATATGGCGTGTGGAATAGAGAAAGAAATGGATAAGACGAGATTTCTCGGTATAATTCGATATGATTTATTATGTAGCGCTAAGAAATATTAAGGTTACAATATTACCTGAATGTATATTAAGGTTACAATATTACCTGAATGTATTGTTTAAACACGGTAGAGATCGCTGGCGGCAGATGTGAACAGGTTGGCGGCTAAAATCCAAGGGGCCGGTTGTATCGAAAGCGACAACCGTTGACCCGCAAAATACTCCGTTTTGGAGGGGAAAGACACCCACACATCAACCCCGACATGCATGCGTGAAGGCTGACAAAAAGCACACATACACGTGTATGTAAATGCATGCATATGCATGTGGCGGTGATGGTGTGGGTGGTTATAATTTAAAGTCGAGTATCGAATTGCAGAGTTGTAGTAGGGGGATCGCAATCAGATGCGGAAAAATTAGGCATCCTGCCTAAACAATACTGAGGATTTTGATGTATGGAAGTCTATATCTATCTCGATTCCTTTATACCTGTACAACCAATCGTTATCCAATCTGTGTGCTTTGCAATCAGATGCGGAAAAATTAGGCATCCTGCCTAAACAATACTGAGGATTTTGATGTATGGAAGTCTATATCTATCTCGATTCCTTTATACCTGTACAACCAATCGTTATCCAATCTGTGTGCTTTGCACACAGAGCATAAAAATAGGTAGGCACTTTGTGTGAGGATGCAAAATTTCACGTTTTTCGTGGTCTGCATGTAAAAAACTATGACTACGAATCACGTATTTCAACAATATATGACGTAACCGTAAGCATTTGATGAAATTTGAAGCTTCTAGCCGTAAAGAAGGCAGAAGAAAATGACAGTTTATATGGGGTATATAATATATACATATACCACTGATCTCTATGATTTTTTCAGACAACAGTATATGCTATATGTATGAATTTGGTGAAATTAAAAAAACAAGTAAGAACGGGACTGTCTTCGGCTGTGCCGAAGACTTCATACCTTTCATGAATGGGGCTGAACAATAATCTTATCCCGTTCGTAATCTCCGAATAATCAGATGTATAAGATAAGAAATATATAGTGAACAGATCTACATACCTTAACGATTTTTAAGATAAATATAAAATAAACAAGTAAGAACGGGACTGTCTTCGGCTGTGCCGAAGACTTCATACCTTTCATGAATGGGGCTGAACAATAATCTTATCCCGTTCGTAATCTCCGAATAATTGGATGTATAAGATAAGAAATATATAGTGAACAGATCTGCATACCTTAACGATTTTTAAGATAAATATAAAATAAAAACAGGTAGGTACTTTGTGTGAGGATGCAAAGTTTCTGGTTTTTTGTGGTCTGGGTGTAAAAACTATGACTGCGAATCACGTATTTCAACAATATATGACGTAAACGTAACTATTTGATGAAATTTGATGAATTTTGAAGCTTCTAGCCGTAAAAAGGGGGGCAAAAATTGAGTTTATATGGGGTATATATATATATATATATATATGCTATACACGTAAGCATTTGGTGAAATTTGAAGCTTCTAGCTGTTAAAATGGGGAAGAAATTGCGCAAAGTTTCTTATCTGAACAATCGGTTGTATGGGATATATACTATATATACCACCGATCTCTATGATTTTCTCAGACAACAATATATGCTATACACGTAAGCATTTAGTGAAATTTGAACATATCTAAACGATTTTTAAGATAAATATAAAATAAAAAATAGGTAGGTAATCTGTGTGAGGATGCAAAGCTTCACGTTTTTTGTGGTCTGCATGTAAAAACTATGACTACGAATCACGTATTTCAAAAATATATGACGTAAACGTAACTAATTGATGAAATTTGATGAATTTTGAAGCTTCTAGCGGTAAAAAAGGGGCAAAAATGACAGTTTATATGAAGTATATAATATATATACCACCGATCTCTATGATTTTTTCAGACAACAATATATGCTATATACGTAAGCATATGGTGAAATTTGAAGCATCTATCTGTTAAAAAGGGGCAGAAATTGCGCAAAGTTTCTTATCTGAACAATCGGTTGTATGAGATATATACTATATATACAACCGATCTCTATGATTTTTTTAGACAACAATATATGCTATACACGTAAGCATTTGGTGAAAGTTGAAGCTTCTAGCTGTTAAAATGGGGAAGAAATTGCGCAAAGTTTCTTACCTGAACAATCGGTTGTATGGGATATATACTATATATACCACCGGTATCTATGATTTTCTCAGACAACAATATATGCTATACACGTAAGCATTTAGTGATATTTGAACATATCTAAAAGATTTTTAAGATAAATATAAAATAAAAAATAGGTAGGTAATCTGTGTGAGGATGCAAAGCTTCACGTTTTTTGTGGTCTGCAT
>NC_090324.1:171508170-171705861 GCF_040869045.1 Eurosta solidaginis
GATTCTAGCTGTTAAAACGGGGCAGAAATTGCGCAAAGTTTCTTATCTGAACAATCGGTTGTATGAGATATATACTATATATACAACCGATCTCTATGATTTTTTCAGACAACAATATATGCTATATACTTAAGCATTTGGTGAAAGTTGAAGCTTCTAGCTGTTAAAATGGGGTAGAAATTGCGAAAAGTTTCTTATCTGAACAATCGGTTGTATGAGATATATACTATATATACAACCGATCTCTATGATTTTTTCAGACAACAATATATGCTATATACGTAAGCAATCGGTGAAATTTGAAGCTTATAGCTGTTAAAATGGGGTAGAAATTGCGAAAAGTTTCTTATCTGAACAATCGGTTGTATGATATATATACTATATATACAACCGATCTTTATGATTTTTTCAGACAACAATATATGCTATATACGTAAGCAATCGGTGAACTTTGAAGCTTATAGCTGTTAAAATGGGGTAGAAATTGCGAAAAGTTTCTTATCTGAACAATCGGTTGTATGAGATATATACTATATATACAACCGATCTCTATGATTTTTTCAGACAACAATATATGCTATATGCGTAAGTATTCGGTGAAATTTGAAGCTTCTAGCTGTTAAAATGGGGCCAAAATTTGCGAAAATATATATATATATATATATATACTATATATATGTACTATATATACCACCATATATATACTATATATACCACCGATCTTTATGATTTTTTCAGACAACAATATATGCTATATACCTAAGCATTCGTTGAAATTTGAAGCCTCTAGCTCTTAAAATGGGGCAGTAATTACGAAAAGTTCCTTATCTGAACAATCGGTTGTGGGTGATATATACTATATATACGACCGATGTCATCAATTTTTTCAGGCAACAATATGTGCAATATACGAAAGTATATGGTGAAGTTTGAAGCTTCAGTCTGTTAAATTGGGTAAGATATTACAAAAATTCTCTTTTTCTGAAAAATCGGTTGTATGGAGGATATATGCTATAGTGGTCCGATCCGGTCGGTTCCGACAAATGTCTAATCGGACACCCAAATACACCCGCTCACCAAATTTTATCAAGATATCTCAAAAATTGAGGGACTAGTTTGCATACAAACAGACAGACGGACAGACGGACAGACGGACATGGCTAAATCAACTCAGCTCTTCAACCTGATTATTTCGGTATACTTAATGGTGGGTCTATCTATTTTCCTTTAAGGACTTACAATTTTCGGTTTCGTGACGAAATTAATATACCATTTCATTTTCATGAAAGGTATAAAAATAGGTAGGTAATCTGTGTGAGGATGCAATGCTTCACGTTTTTTGTGGTCTGCATGTAAAAACTATGGCTACGAATCACGTATTTCAAAAATATATGACGTAAACGTAACTATTTGATGAAATTTGATGAATCTTGAAGCTTCTAGCCGTAAAAAAGGGGTCAATATGACAGTTTATATGAAGTATATAATATATATACCACCGATCTCTATGATTTTTTCAGACAACAATATATGCTATATACGAAAGCATTTTGTGAAATTTGAAGCTTCTAACTGTTAAAACGGGGCAGAAATTGCGCAAAGTTTCTTATCTGAACAATCGGTTGTATGAGATATATACTATTTATACCACCGATCTCAATGATTTTTTCAGACATCAATATATGCTATATACGTAAGCAATCAGTGAAATTTGAAGCTTATAGCTGTTAAAATGGGGTAGAAATTGCGAAAAGTTTCTTATCTGAACAATCGGTTGTATGAGATATATACTATATATACAACCGATCTCTATGATTTTTTCAGACAACAATATATGCTATATAAGTAAATATTCGGTGAAATTTGAAGCTTCTAGCTGTTAAAATGGGGCTAAAATTTGCGAAAATATATATATATATACTATATATATATACTACTAGCCTTTACCCGCGGCCCCGTCCGCAAGGAGAAAATGAAATATGTGGGCTATTCACGTTAGCCTGCTTATAAAGTTATCTGTTTAAAATTTTTTTTCTGTCTAATGCATTTTATTTTTGTAATTGAGTAAAAAAAAGAACTTTATGAGCTGATAACCTGATAGGATCCCAAAATGATAACGAAATTATCCAGAAAAAGCCACGAAATGACCCCGACGCTGTCGCGGACGGATCCCGAAAACCATCCAGAAACGCCCCGGAAGTGTTTCCAAAAGTTCCCGAAGTAGTTCCAAAAAACCCGAAATGACAACGACACGATTCTAGACTTATCCAGATAACCACACAGAAATGATGCCTGAAGGGTACCAAATTGATCCCGAAATAGTCCCGAAAAAGTTCCGAAATTACCCTGACGGGCTCCCGGACGGATCTCAGAAACCATCCAGAAAATATCCAGGAAGGGTCCCTAAATTATCCCGACTAACTCCAGAAAAAGTTCCGAAATGGCTCCGAGGGGATCCACGATGGATCGCGAAAACCATACAGAAATGATTCCGGAAGGATTCCAAAATGATCCCGAAATAGTCCGGAATTGACCCAGATGGGATCCCGCACAGATCCAGAAATGATCCCGGAAGGGTGCAAAAACTATCCCGGAAAAGTAACAAAAAATCCCGAAATGGCTACTACGGCATCCCGGACGGATCCAGAAATGATCTCGGAAGGGTCCCCAAATGATCCCAAAATGGTCCCGAAATGACCCTGATGGATCCGGCAAACCATCCAGAAATTATGCCGAAAGGGTCCCAAAATGATCCCGAAATAATACAGAAAAAGTCACGAAACGACCCCTAGAGGATCCCCAAATGATCCCGTATTAGCCCCGAAAAGGTCCCGAAATAAACCCGACGGGATCCCGGACAAATCCCGAAAACCATCCAGAAATGATGCCGGAAGGAATCCCAAATGATTCCGTAAAAGTCCCGCATTGATTCCGACGGGATCCCGAACGGATACCGAAAATCATCCAGAAGTGACGCCGGAAAGGTCCTCAAATGATCACCTAATAGTCCCGAAATGACCCTTAATGGGTCATGGACGGATCCCATAAACCATCCAGAAATGATCCCGATATATTCCCGAAGAAGTCCCGAAATGACCCTGACGGTATCTCGAACGCACCCCTAAATGACCCTGACGGGATCCCGGACAGATCCCGAAATCCATCCAGAAATGATCTTGGGAGGGACCCCAAATGATCCCGAAAAAGTCCCGCAATGATTCCGAGGGGATCCTGATCGGATACCGATAACCATCCAGAAGTGATGCCGGAAAGGTCCTCAAATGATCACCTAATACCAAAATGACCCTGACGGCATCCCGGACTGATCCCAAAATCCATCCAGAAATGATCTTGGGAAGGTCCCAAAATTATCCCGAAATAGTCTCGGAAAAGTTCAGAAATTACCCTGACGGGTTCCCGGACGAATCCTGAAAGCCATCTCTAAATGATCCCGAAAAAGTCCCGAAATGACCCTGACTGGACCCCGAAAGGATCCCGAAAACTATCCAGAAATGATGCCGGAAATGTCCTCAAATCATCTCCCAATAGTTCCGAAAAGACCCTGACGGGATCCCGAACGGATCCCGACAACTATCCAGAAATGATACCGAAAGGGCCCGCAAATGATCACCTAATAGTCCCAAAATGACCCTGACGGCATCCCGGACAGATCCCGAAATCCATCCAGAAATGAACTTGGGAGGGTCCCAAAATTATCCCGAAATAGTCTGGGAAAAGTCCAGAAATTACCCTGACGGATACCGGACGAATCCTGAAAACCAATCTTAAATGATGCCGAAAAAGTCCCGAAATGACCCTGATGGGACCCGGAAAGGATCCCGAAAACTAACCAGAAATGATGCCGGAAAGGTCCTCAAATGATCTCCCAATAGTTCCGAAAAGACCCTGACGGGATCCCGAACGGATCCCGACAACTATCCAGAAATGATACCGAAAGGGCCCGCAAATGATCCCGTATTAGTCGAGAAAAAGTCGTGATGCCGAAAAGGTCCTCAAATGATCACCTAATAGTCCCAAAATGACCCTGACGGCATCCCGGACAGATCCCGAAATCCATCCAGAAATGATCTTGGGAGGGTCCCAAAATTATCCCGAAATAGTCTGGGAAAAGTCCAGAAATTACCCTGACGGATACCGGACGAATCCTGAAAACCAATCTTAAATGATGCCGAAAAAGTCCCGAAATGACCCTGATGGGACCCGGAAAGGATCCCGAAAACTAACCAGAAATGATGCCGGAAAGGTCCCCAAATGATCTCCCAATAGTTCCGAAAAGACCCTGACGGGATCCCGAACGGATCCCGACAACTATCCAGAAATGATACCGAAAGGGCCCGCAAATGATCCCGTATTAGTCGAGAAAAAGTCCCGAAATGACCCCGACGGGATGCCGGACGAATCCCAAAAACCATCCAGAAATGATTTTGGAAGGGACCCCAATGATCCCGAAAAAGTCCCGCAATTATTCCGACGGGAATCTGAACGGATACCGAAAACCATCCAGAAGTGATGCCGGAACGGTCCTCAAATGCTCACCTAATAATCCCAAAATGACCCTGAGGGCATCCCGGACAAATCCCGAAATCCATCCAGAAATGATCTTGGGAAGGTCCCAAAATGATCCCGAAATAGTCTCGGAAAAGTCCAGAAATTACCCTGACGGGTTCCCGGACGAATCCTGAAAGTCATCCTTAAATGATCCCGAAAAAGCCCCGAAATGACCCTGACGGGATACCGAAAGGATTCCAAAAACTATCCAGAAATGATGCCGGAAAGGTCCTCAAATGATCCCCTAATAGTTCCGAAATGACCGTGACGGGATCCCGAACGGATCCCGACAACTATCCAGAAATTATGCCGAAAGGGTCCGCAAATGATCCCGTATTAGTCGAGAAAAAGTCCCGAAATGACCCCGACGGGATCCCGGACGAATCCCAAAACCCATCCAGAAATGATGCCGGTAGGTATCCCAAATGATCTCGAAATAATCCCGAAATGACCTCGTCGGCATCCCGAACGGATACCGAAAATTATCCAGAAATGATGCCGGAAAGGTCCACAAATGATCCCCTAATAGTCCCGAAATTACCTTGATGGGATCCCGGACGGATCCCGAAAACCATCCAGAAATGATGCCGGAAGAGCCCCCAAATGATCCCGAAAAAGTCCCCAAATGACCCCGACGATATCCCGGACGGATCCCGAAAACCATCCAGAAATGATGCCGGAAGAGCCCCCAAATGATCCCGAAAAAGTCCCCAAATGACCCCGACGAGATCCCGCACGGATCCCGAAAACCATCCAGAAATGATGCCGGAAGAGCCCCAAATGATCCCGAAAAAGTCCCCAAATGACCCCGACATACTCCAGAAAAGGTTCCGAAATGGCTCCGAGGGAATCAACGACGGATCGCGAAAACCATACAGAAATGATTCCGGAAGGATCCCAAAATGATCCCGAAATAGTCCGGAAATGACCCAGATGGGATCCCGCACAGATCCAGAAATGATCCCGGAAGGGTCCAAAACTATCCCGGAAAAGTAACAAAAAATCCCGAAATGGCTCCTACGGCATCCCGGACGGATCCAGAAATGATCTCGGAAGGGTCCCCAAATGATCCCAAAATGGTCCCGAAATGACCCTGATGGATCCCGCAAACCATCAAGAAATTATGCCGGAAGGGTCCCCAAATTATCCCGAAATAAAACAGAAAAAGTCACGAAACGACCCCTAGAGGATCCCCAAATGATCCCGTATTAGCCCCAAAAAAGTCCCAAAATGACACTGACGGGATCCCGAAAGGATTCCGAAAACAATACAGAAATGATGCCGGAAAGGTCCTCAGATGATCCCCTAATAGTCCCGAAATGACCGTGACGAAAGGGTTCCCAAATTATCCCGTATTAGTCGCGAAAAAGTCCCGAAATGACCCCGACGGGTTCCGGACGGATCCCGACAACCATCCAGAAATGATGCCGAAAGGGTTCCCAAATGATCCCGTATTAGTCGCGAAAAAGTCCCGAAATGACCCCGACGGGATCCCGGACGGATCCCGAAAACCATCCAGAAATGATGCCGGATGAGCTCCAAAATTATCCGGAAAAAGTCCCCAAATGACCCCGACGAGATCCCGGACGGATCCCGAAAACCATCCAGAAATGATGCCGGAAGAGCCCACAAATGATCCCTAAAAAGTCCCCATATGACCCCGACGAGATCCCGCACGGATCCCGAAAACCATCCAGAAATGATGCCGGAAGGGTCCCCAAATGATCGCGAAGTAGTCCCGAAATGATTCCGGAATAGTCCCGAAAATGTTCCAAAATAACCCCGACGGGATCCCGGACGGATCCCGTAAACTATACAGAAATGATCCCGGAAGGGTCCCAAAATGATCCCGAAATAGTCCCGAAAAAGTCCCGAAATTACCCCGGCGTAATCCCGGACCGATCCCGAAAACCATCCAGAAATGATCCCGGAAGGGTCTCGATATGACCCTTACGGGATCACAAATAAGGTGAAGCTAATTATAAAACCAAGTTAATAAGGCAGCAGGCGCATTGGAGCGAATAAAAAGTTTGATAGAAACATACAGGTAAAGCTAATAAAAGCGTGCTAATAAAAACAATTGATGGAGGGCGGATGGCGGGAGTAGAGGAGAGGACCACTGATCGTTCCTCCAAAATTGTCTAGATCTCGTTCTGTATGTACCAGATACCAAAAACTATTGATTTAGGAGAAAATTTAGATTGAGTTATAACAATTTATGGATTTTACACCAGAGGGGGAGATAAAGGGGGGCGGCCGGAGGGTGTCACTGCTTACTTTGTAAGCCCTCGACTTATTTGACCCCTTGAGTCTGTGATATTGGTGAAGGCCAGTATACGTAAAGTTATAATGTGTAAAAATTATGAAAAATAATTTCTCGAAGGGTCGTGGGACCGCCACCCCTCTTTCCATGTTCGAAAAAAATTTCGCTAGTAGACTACTGTCTGTGTCCCAAATTTCATCAAAATCCGTGTAGCCATTCTGGCGTGATTCAGTCGCAAAGACGAAAAAATATAATAATTAAATTATAACTGTTCCTAGGGGGCGGGGACCACGCCCCTTTTGAAAAATATATAGCTAGTAGATCCTTCTAGACTATTGGCTATATGTGTGCAAAATTTCATCCAAATCGGTCCAGCCGTTCTTGCGTTATTGAGTCACAAAGACAAACGTCTGGACAAACATCCAAACATCCAAACATCCAAACATCCAAACATCCAAACATCCAAACATCCAAACATCTAAACATCCAAACATCCAAACATCCAAACATCTTAACATCCAAACTTTCCCATTTATAATATATATTAGATATATACCACCATATATATACTATATATACCACCGATCTTTATGATTTTTTCAGACAACAATATATGCTATATACGTAAGATTCGCTGAAATTTGAAGCCTCTAGCTCTTAAAATAGGGCAGTAATTACGAAAAGTTCCTTATCTGAACAATCGGTTGTGGGGGATATATACTATATATACGACCGATCTCATAAATTTTTTCAGGCAAAAATATGTGCAATATACGAAAGTATATGGTGAAGTTTGAAGCTTCAATCTGTTAAATTGGGTAAGATATTACAAAAATCCTCTTTTTCTGAAAAATCGGTTGTATGGAGGATATATGCTATAGTGGTCCGATCCGGTCGGTTCCGACAAATGTCTAATCGGACACCCAAATACACCTGCTCACCAAATTTTATCAAGATATCTCAAAAATTGAGGGACTAGTTTGCATACAAACAGACAGACGGACAGACGGACAGACGGACAGACGGACATGGCTAAATCAACTCAGCTCTTCAACCTGATTATTTCGGTATACTTAATGGTGGGTCTATCTATTTTCCTTTAAGGACTTACAATTTTCGGTTTCGTGACGAAATTAATATACCATTTCATTTTCATGAAAGGTATAAAAATAGGTAGGTAATCTGTGTGAGGATGCAATGCTTCACGTTTTTTGTGGTCTGCATGTAAAAACTATGTCTACGAATCACGTATTTCAAAAATATATGACGTAAACGTAACTATTTGATGAAATTTGATGAATCTTCAAGCTTCTAGCCGTAAAAAAGGGGTCAATATGACAGTTTATATGAAGTATATAATATATATACCACCGATCTCTATGATTTTTTCAGACAACAATATATGCTATATACGAAAGCATTTTGTGAAATTTGAAGCTTCTAACTGTTAAAACGGGGCAGAAATTGCGCAAAGTTTCTTATCTGAACAATCGGTTGTATGAGATATATACTATTTATACCACCGATCTCAATGATTTTTTCAGACATCAATATATGCTATATACGTAAGCAATCAGTGAAATTTGAAGCTTATAGCTGTTAAAATGGGGTAGAAATTGCGAAAAGTTTCTTATCTGAACAATCGGTTGTATGAGATATATACTATATATACAACCGATCTCTATGATTTTTTCAGACAACAATATATGCTATATAAGTAAATATTCGGTGAAATTTGAAGCTTCTAGCTGTTAAAATGGGGCTAAAATTTGCGAAAATATATATATATATACTATATATATATACTATATATACCACCATATATATACTATATATACCACCGATCTTTATGATTTTTTCAGACAACAATATATGCTATATACGTAAGCATTCGCTGAAATTTGAAGCCTCTAGCTCTTAAAATAGGGCAGTAATTACGAAAAGTTCCTTATCTGAACAATCGGTTGTGGGGGATATATACTATATATACGACCGATCTCATAAATTTTTTCAGGCAAAAATATGTGCAATATACGAAAGTATATGGTGAAGTTTGAAGCTTCAATCTGTTAAATTGGGTAAGATATTACAAAAATCCTCTTTTTCTGAAAAATCGGTTGTATGGAGGATATATGCTATAGTGGTCCGATCCGGTCGGTTCCGACAAATGTCTAATCGGACACCCAAATACACCTGCTCAGCAAATTTTATCAAGATATCTCAAAAATTGAGGGACTAGTTTGCATACAAACAGACAGACGGACAGACGGACAGACGGACATGGCTAAATCAACTCAGCTCTTCAACCTGATTATTTCGGTATACTTAATGGTGGGTCTATCTATTTTCCTTTAAGGACTTACAATTTTCGGTTTCGTGACGAAATTAATATACCATTTCATTTTCATGAAAGGTATAAAAATAGGTAGGTAATCTGTGTGAGGATGCAATGCTTCACGTTTTTTGTGGTCTGCATGTAAAAACTATGGCTACGAATCACGTATTTCAAAAATATATGACGTAAACGTAACTATTTGATGAAATTTGATGAATCTTGAAGCTTCTAGCCGTAAAAAAGGGGTCAATATGACAGTTTATATGAAGTATATAATATATATACCACCGATCTCTATGATTTTTTCAGACAACAATATATGCTATATACGAAAGCATTTTGTGAAATTTGAAGCTTCTAACTGTTAAAACGGGGCAGAAATTGCGCAAAGTTTCTTATCTGAACAATCTGTTGTATGAGATATATACTATTTATACCACCGATCTCAATGATTTTTTCAGACATCAATATATGCTATATACGTAAGCAATCAGTGAAATTTGAAGCTTATAGCTGTTAAAATGGGGTAGAAATTGCGAAAAGTTTCTTATCTGAACAATCGGTTGTATGAGATATATACTATATATACAACCGATCTCTATGATTTTTTCAGACAACAATATATGCTATATAAGTAAATATTCGGTGAAATTTGAAGCTTCTAGCTGTTAAAATGGGGCTAAAATTTGCGAAAATATATATATATATACTATATATATATACTATATATACCACCATATATATACTATATATACCACTGATCTTTATGATTTTTTCAGACAACAATATATGCTATATACGTAAGCATTCGCTGAAATTTGAAGCCTCTAGCTCTTAAAATAGGGCAGTAATTACGAAAAGTTCCTTATCTGAACAATCGGTTGTGGGGGATATATACTATATATACGACCGATCTCATAAATTTTTTCACGCAAAAATATGTGCAATATACGAAAGTATATGGTGAAGTTTGAAGCTTCAATCTGTTAAATTGGGTAAGATATTACAAAAATCCTCTTTTTCTGAAAAATCGGTTGTATGGAGGATATATGCTATAGTGGTCCGATCCGGTCGGTTCCGACAAATGTCTAATCGGACACCCAAATACACCTGCTCACCAAATTTTATCAAGATATCTCAAAAATTGAGGGACTAGTTTGCATACAAACAGACAGACGGACAGACGGACATGGCTAAATCAACTCAGCTCTTCAACCTGATTATTTCGGTATACTTAATGGTGGGTCTATCTATTTTCCTTTAAGGACTTACAATTTTCGGTTTCGTGACGAAATTAATATACCATTTCATTTTCATGAAAGGTATAAAAATAGGTAGGTAATCTGTGTGAGGATGCAATGCTTCACGTTTTTTGTGGTCTGCATGTAAAAACTATGGCTACGAATCACGTATTTCAAAAATATATGACGTAAACGTAACTATTTGATGAAATTTGATGAATCTTGAAGCTTCTAGCCGTAAAAAAGGGGTCAATATGACAGTTTATATGAAGTATATAATATATATACCACCGATCTCTATGATTTTTTCAGACAACAATATATGCTATATACGAAAGCATTTTGTGAAATTTGAAGCTTCTAACTGTTAAAACGGGGCAGAAATTGCGCAAAGTTTCTTATCTGAACAATCGGTTGTATGAGATATATACTATTTATACCACCGATCTCAACGATTTTTTCAGACATCAATATATGCTATATACGTAAGCAATCAGTGAAATTTGAAGCTTATAGCTGTTAAAATGGGGTAGAAATTGCGAAAAGTTTCTTATCTGAACAATCGGTTGTATGAGATATATACTATATATACAACCGATCTCTATGATTTTTTCAGACAACAATATATGCTATATAAGTAAATATTCGGTGAAATTTGAAGCTTCTAGCTGTTAAAATGGGGCTAAAATTTGCGAAAATATATATATATATACTATATATATATACTATATATACCACCATATATATACTATATATACCACCGATCTTTATGATTTTTTCAGACAACAATATATGCTATATGCGTAAGCATTCGCTGAAATTTGAAGCCTCTAGCTCTTAAAATAGGGCAGTAATTACGAAAAGTTCCTTATCTGAACAATCGGTTGTGGGGGATATATACTATATATACGACCGATCCCATAAATTTTTTCAGGCAAAAATATGTGCAATATACGAAAGTATATGGTGAAGTTTGAAGCTTCAATCTGTTAAATTGGGTAAGATATTACAAAAATCCTCTTTTTCTGAAAAATCGGTTGTATGGAGGATATATGCTATAGTCGTCCGATCCGGTCGGTTCCGACAAATGTCTAATCGGACACCCAAATACACCTGCTCACCAAATTTTATCAAGATATCTCAAAAATTGAGGGACTAGTTTGCATACAAACAGACAGACGGACAGACGGACAGACGGACAGACGGACAGACGGACATGGCTAAATCAACTCAGCTCTTCAACCTGATTATTTCGGTATACTTAATGGTGGGTCTATCTATTTTCCTTTAAGGACTTACAATTTTCGGTTTCGTGACGAAATTAATATACCATTTCATTTTCATGAAAGGTATAAAAATGGAGCAGAAACTACGAAAAGTTTCTTATCTGAACAATCGGTTGTGGGGGATATATACTATATATACGACCGATCTCATCCATTTTTGTAGACAACAATATGTGTATTATACGAAAGTATATGGTGAAGTTAAAAGCTTCAGTCTGATACATTGAGGAACATGTGACAAAAATCCTCTTTTTCTGAAAAATCGGTTGCTATAGTGGTTCGATCGGGCCGGTTCCGATAAATGTCTAATCGGAAACCTAAATACACCCGCTCACCAAATTTTATCAAGATATCTCAAAGATTGAGGGCTAAGTTTGCATACAAACAGACAGACGGACAGACGGACATGGCTAAATCAACTCAGCTCTTCATCCTGATTATTTCGGTATTCTTAATGGTGGGTCTATCTATTTTCCTTTAAGGACTTACAATTTTGAGATTCGTGCCAAAGTTAATATACCATTTCATTTTCATGAAAGGTATAAAAAGCGAGTCACTCACATCACAATGAAACCAGGTTTCCGACACACAAATTTGTATATCCACAGACGAATATTCAAATGTTTTTCTCACGACGCACTGTGTTTGATCTGTTCCATTTTCTGTTTTATTAGATTTTGTATAAGTGTGTGAAGGTAATTATTTTGTATTAATATTTTAGTGATTTTGTTCAAATTTTTATCTCAGAATTTTTGGTGGAAAATTTTCATCACTTTATGTATGAGGTTTCTTGCGGTATTGACTTTATATTTAAAGGGCTGGGCTGAAAGATAGTTAATTAAACTCCCATATGAAGTGGGTTTAGTATACCAATCTAGCACAAGTTTATTATCAATGCTGAAGAAACGTGTGTCTAGAAAGGGGATGTTGCCATTATTTTCAACATCCACAGTGAAATTGAGTTTGTCGGGGTACTTCTTGAGGGTATGTAGGATTTTATCTAAGTCTCTTCTCTTGACAATAGCAAATATATCATCCACGTATTTGCATAAGAATTTTATATCTATATTTGACCTTTCTTTAAGTTCTGCCATAGTGTCGTTTAATAGGTCAACCATCACCAAGTCGGCAATAGTAGGAGAGAGTGGGTTTCCCATCGGCATTCCATAGGTTTGAGCGTAAAGCTTATCGACCCACACGAAAAATGTATTATCTTTTAAATATTAGTTCAGTAATTCCAGAAATAGTTTTTTTTGTGATGGAGTTTCTTCTGGAGATCTCATCTCTTTTGTTCATTATTATTTTGATTGCGAGCATCGTAGGTATATTAGTGAACAATGATAATACATCAAACGACACCAGTATTTCGTCGTCGGAAACATTTATATTATTGATTTTTTCTTCGAGTTCAAAATAATTTTTTATATTGAGTTCCTCCTTTGTTTCCTTTGTCGGCGTCAGTTATAATAATATTTTTGTGTGCATTCAAAAATAATTTGGTTTTCTTAAATGTTTCCAAAATATACTTTTCTTTGGAGTTATGCTTATTACCTCGTTTGAATTTTAGTATGTATTCTATTAATTAGCTTGTTTCTAATTGCGTCTTTCGTTTTATCGTCGTCAAAAGTCTGTATTTGTTCCATTTCCGCTATGACATGTATTGGTGTAAAATTTGTTTTAGTCGTTGGGATAGTGAACTTCCTACCCAGAGAGAGTAGCCACTTGACTTCCTCTGGAACAACAATGTCCATTTTGTTTATGAACCAATCGTATTTAATGTGGATGCCCATGTTGGACATTTGTTCATGATTAAGTTCTTTTAATTTATTATTGTGTGTTTCTTTTGTCTCCTTAGTTATTATTTTGTACATAACTCTTGTTTCTCTATAAACGCGCGGTAATCTCCATCATTCATGTATCGTTTTATCTGCTGATCGGAGTTGTATATGTTATTCCTAATGGCTTTTATGTTTATGTTTGTTTGCATTATTTCTACGTTTTTTACTTTTTTAAGAAACATACGTTTGGATCTTTCTAGCTGTTCCTTAACCCTCTCAGATGTAGTTATAATAGTAAGTCCTTTAGTGATATTAGTGACATGACTCGGAATTAAATCGTATTTCTTGCATTCTAGCAAGAATTTTGATTGGTATAATTGCTTGGCCAGTTTTTGTTTTTGATTACTATAGTGTTTTAGTGTCATGCAAACGTGCTCTCCATATTTGTATTTTATATGAATTCTGGGATAAAAATTTAAAAAAAATCACTAAAGTATTAATACAAAATAATTACCCTCACACACTCATACAAAATGTAATAAAACTGAAAATGGAACAGATCAAACACACAAAAATCAACAAAACTACAGAAAATATCGATGGCTGACCTAAACAATATTACAGTGTAACATATATACCTAGGCTAACAGACAATTTTAACAAAAGCTTAATCAAAAGCAACACAACATATGTTTGGCATATAAATCTAACATAACCGTGTCAATTATCTACACCAAAACAAAAACCCCGATTCCGACTTCACAAAAAAACTATGTAGTTTACGAAAACGAATGTAAGGGAACAGAAAACGAAACATGCAATAAAACATACATAGGAACAACAAAACTTACACTAGGCGTAAGATTAAAAGAGCATGCTGCAGACATTAAAACAACAAAAACAGCACAGCACTATCGCAGCATACAACAGCCACTGGCCAGATAGCTGACATAAACAATGTGAAAATTTTAGACAAAGAAAAACGAGGAAAAGTCAGATTGACACTGGAGAGCTTGCGAGTAATGCAAAACAGAAGCCGAACAAAAACGAGGACACTGATGACATTTCATCCGCTTATTTATTATGTTTATGATAATTGTTGTTTTTAAACGGTTTTATTTAGCTTTAGTTGACAGGCCGCATGGCCGCATGCACGGCTGCACGGCCGTTGTGAAAGAATCTTGTAATTGAAATTTAAGTAACTTCCCGATAAGCTACAAGCATGAAACTTGGAATATAGTTCAGAACCCGATGACAATGCAATAATAAGAAAAAAATCGCCGCTAGGTGGCCCATGGATCGAGATATTTGCAAAAATCGTATTTGTGGACCGATTTGGCTCATATTTTGAACACTTAATACATACAAGAATAGAAATCGACCTGGGAAAAAAATCGACGCTAGGTGGCGCATGGATCGAGATATTCACCAAAATCGTATTTGTGGCCCGATTTGGCTCATATTTGGAACACATAATACATACAAGAATAGAAAGCGACCTATGAAAAAACTCGCCGCTAGATGGCGCATGGATCGAGATACTCGCAAAAATCGTATTTATGAACCGATTTGGCTCATATTTGGAACACTTAATACATGCTAGAATAGAAATCGACCTGTGAAAGAAAATCGCAGCTACGTGACGCATGGATCGAGATATTCGCAAAAATCGTATTTGTGGCCCGATTTGGCTCATATTTGGAACACTTAATACATACAAGAATTGAAAGCGACATATCAAAAAAAATCGCCGCTAGGTGGCGGAAGGATCGAGATATTCACAAAAATCATATTTGTGGTCCGATTTTGCCCATATTTGGAACAAATAATACATAGATACATGAATAGAAAGCGACCTATGATGCCCGATTTGGCTCATATTTGGAACAAATATTGCATACAGTCCGGTAGAAGTGACATCAAAATATTTTGGAGTTGGAGGAGGGATACGTGGCGCAGAGTCGAGTAAAGTCTTTGGAAGGATTATGTATTGAGGACTTAGATTGTAACAAATTGTCAGGAAAAAGTCCTTGTAATAATGAGTCACTAAATGAACTAAATAGAATGAGAAATAACACAAGTTTACAAATTCAGGTCAACTTTTGGATCTGAGCAGATAAGAGCGATTCTTAACTATATTTGATATGCTAAATTCGAACCTGCATTCAGTTTTTCAAGATTGATTCTAGTTTCCGCATGATAGCACCATTGTGCTGTTATAGCAGCTTTTAAATCGTGGCACTGCTTGATAAGTAAGTAAAAATGGCAGAATGTTCATAAAAGTATGAACATATAACTACGCCGCTCTAAAATAAGTAAATTTATACAGTCCACTAGAATTTAAGACTATTGTCATACATACATACTTACAAAACAAACAGGATAAGGTACCTAAAAAAAAAAAAAATAAGGTACCTATACCTATCACACACACACACACATATGTACACACATACAGTCCACTTGAGGAAAGATAAGTATAAACAACCCTCATACAAAACAGATGGTTTCTTAATATTCAAGCAATGCCCTTGAACAAACAAACAATAGAATCAATAGAACAATAGAAGCAAACAATAGAATAAACTAAGAAGACATTAAAATTAGTCCTTTGTCTAACATTAGATACACAAACGCACTTACAAGTATAGTTACGTTTAGGAACATAGTTTTAAGATTTAGTATATAAGCAAATGTAAAATAGTTTAAGACTCAGGATTAAAATATATTCTAAACCATCAACACCATTATCTAAAAATAAAAATGCAGAGAGAGTGTTGCAAAGTTGATCCAAAGTGTTTTTGATACGTTTGTGATGGTTATATGATTAACAAGTAAGAAAGGCTAAGTTCGGGTGTAACCGAACATTACATACTCAGTTGAGAGCTATGGAGACAAAATAAGGAAAATCACCATGTAGGAAAATGAACCTAGGGTAACCCTGGAATGTGGTTATATGACATGTGTATCAAATGGAAGGTATTAAAGAGTATTTTAAGAGAGAGTAGGCCATAGTTCTATGGATGGACGCCATTTAGGGATATCGCCATAAAGGTGGACCAGGGCTGACTCTAGAATTTGTTTGTACGATATGGGTATCAAATGAAAGGTGTTACTGAGCATTTTAAGAGGGAGTGGGCCTTAGGTCTATCGGTGGACGCCTTTTCGAGATATCGCCATTAAGGTGGGCCAGGGGTGACTCTAGAATGTGTTTGTACGATATGGGTATCAAATGAAAGGTGGTAATGAGTATTTTGAAAAGAGTGATCCTTAGTTCTATAGGTGAACGCCTTTTCGAGAAATCGTCATAAAGGTGGACCTGGGGTGACTCTAGAATATGTTTGTACGATATGGGTATCAAATGAAAGCTGTTAATGAGTATTTTGAAAAGAGTGATCCTTAGTTCCATAGGTGGACGCCGTTTCGAGATATCGCCATAAAGGTGGACCAGGGGTGTCTCTAGAATGTGTTTGTACGATATGGGAATCAAATGAAAGGTGTTACTGAGCATTTTAAGAGGGAGTGGGCATTAGGTCTATAGGTGGACGCCTTTTCGAGATATTGCCATTAGGGTGGGCCAGGGGTGACTCTAGAATGTTTGTACGATATGGGTATCAAACGAAAGGTGTTATTGAGCATTTTAAGAGGGAGTGGGCATTAGGTCTATAAGTGGACGCCTTTTCGAGATATCGTCATTAGGGTGGGCCAGGGGTGACCCTAGAATGTGTTTGTACGATATGGGTATCAAACGAAAGGTTTTACTGAGCATTTTAAGAGGGAGTGGGCATTAGGTCTATAGGTGGACGTCTTTTCGAGATATCGCCATTAGTGTGGGCCAGGGGTGACTCTATAATGTTTGTACGATATGGGTATCAAACGAAAGGTGTTACTGAGCATTTTAAGAGGGAGTGGGCATTAGGTCTATAGGTGGACGCCTTTTCGAAATATCGCCATTAGGGTGGGCCAGGGGTGACTCTAGAATGTGTTTGTACGATATGGGTATCAAATGAAAGGTGGTAATGAGTATTTTAAAAGGGAGTAATCCTTAGTTCTATAGGCCTTTTCGAGATATCGCCATTAGGGTGGGCCAGGGTGACGCTAGAATGTGTTTGTACGATATGGGTATCAAACGAAAGGTGTTACTGAGCATTTTAAGAGGGAGTGGGCATTAGGTCTATAGGTGGACGCCTTTTCGAGATATCGCCATTAGGGTGGGCCAGGGGTGAGACTCTAGAATGTGTTTGTACGATATGGGTATCAAAAGAAAGGTGGTAATGAGTATTTTAAAAGGGAGTAATCCTTAGTTCTATAGGTGGACGCCTTTTCGAAATATCGCCATAAAGGTGGACCAAGGGTGACTCTAGAATGTTTTTACGATATGGGTGAGTAAGGGAGTAATCCTTAGTTCTATAGGCCTTTTCGAGATATCGCCATTAGGGTGGGCCAGGGTGACGCTAGAATGTGTTTGTACGATATGTGTATCAAACGAAAGGTGTTACTGAGCATTTTAAGAGGGAGTGGGCATTAGGTCTATAGGTGGACGCCTTTTCGAGATATCGCCATTAGGCTGGGCCAGGGGTGACACTAGAATGTGTTTGTATGATATGGGTATCAAACGAAAGGTGTTACTGAGCATTTTAAGAGGGAGTGGGCATTAGGTCTGTAGGTGGACGCCTTTTCGAGATATCGTCATTAGGGTCGGCCAGGGATGACTCTAGAATGTTTGTACGATATGGGTATCAAACGACATGTGTTACTGAGCATTTTAAGAGGGAGTGGGCATTAGGTCTATAGGAGGACGCCTTTTCGAGATATCGCCATTAGGGTGGGCCAGGGGTGACTCTAGAATGTGTTTGTACGATATGGATATCAAATTAAAGGTATTAATGAGGCTTTTAAAAGCGAGTGGCCCTTAGATGTCTATGTGAAGGTGTTCTCGCGATATCGACCAAAATGTGGACCAGGTGATCCAGAAAATCATCTGTCGGGTACTGCTAATTTATTTATATATGCAATACCACTAACAGTATTCCTGCCAAGATTCCAAGGGCTGTTGATTTCGCCTTGTAGAACTTTTTCATTTTCTTCTACTTAATATGGTAGGTGTCACACCCATTTTACAAAGTTTTTTCCAAAGTTATATTTTGCGTCAATAAACCAATCCAGTTACGATGTTTCATCCCTTTTTTCGTATTTGGTATAGAATTATGGCATTTTTTTCATTTTTCGTAATTTTCGATATCGATAAAGTGGGCGTGGTTATGGTCGGATTTCGGCCATTTTTTATACCATGATAAAGTGAGTTCAGATAAGTAGGTGGGCTAAGTTTAGTAAAGATATATCGGTTTTTGCTCAAGTTATTGTGTTAACGGCCGAGCGGAAGGACAGACGGTGGACTGTGTATAAAAACTGGGCGTGGCTTCCACCGATTTCGTCCATTTTCACAGAGAACAGTTACCGTCATAGAGTCTATGTCCGTACCAAATTTGAGAAAGATTGGTAAATTTTTGTTCGACTTATGGCATTAAAAGTATTCTAGACAAACTAAATGAAAATGGGCGGAGCCACGCCCATTTTGAAATTTTCTTTTATTTTTGTATTTTGTTGCATCATATCATTACAGGATTTGAATTTTGACTTAATTTACTTATATACAGTAAAGATATTAAATTTTTTGTTAAAATTTGAATTTAAAAAAAATTTTTTTTAAAAAGTGGGCGTGTTCTTCATCCAATTTTGATAATTTTTATTTAGCACATATATAGTAATAGTAGTAGCGTTCCTGCCTGTTGGAGGAGGGACAAGCATACGTGGCGCAGAGTCGAGTAAAGTCTTTGGAAGGATTATGTATTGAGGACTTAGATTGTAACAAATTGTCAGGAAAAAGTCCTTGTAATAATGAGTCACTAAATGAACTAAATAGAATGAGAAATAACACAAGTTTACAAATTCAGGTCAACTTTTGGATCTGAGCAGATAAGAGCGATTCTTAACTATATTTGATATGCTAAATTCGAACCTGCATTCAGTTTTTCAAGATTGATTCTAGTTTCCGCATGATAGCACCATTGTGCTGTTATAGCAGCTTTTAAATCGTGGCACTGCTTGATAAGTAAGTAAAAATGGCAGAATGTTCATAAAAGTATGAACATATAACTACGCCGCTCTAAAATAAGTAAATTTATACAGTCCACTAGAATTTAAGACTATTGTCATACATACATACTTACAAAACAAACAGGATAAGGTACCTAAAAAAAAAAAATAAGGTACCTAAACCTATCACTCACACACACACATATGTACACACATACAGTCCACTTGAGGAAAGATAAGTATAAACAACCCTCATACAAAACAGATGGTTTCTTAATATTCAAGCAATGCCCTTGAACAAACAAACAATAGAATCAATAGGACAATAGAAGCAAACAATAGAATAAACTAAGAAGACATTAAAATTAGTCCTTTGTCTAACATTAGATATACAAACGCACTTACAAGTATAGTTACGTTTAGGAACATAGTTTTAAGATTTAGTATATAAGCAAATGTAAAATAGTTTAAGACTCAGGATTAAAATATATTCTAAACCATCAACACCATTATTTAAAAATAAAAATGCAGAGAGAGTGTTGCAAAGTTGATCCAAAGTGTTTTTGATACGTTTGTGGTGGTTATATGATTAACAAGTAAGGAAGGCTAAGTTCGGGTGTAACCGAACATTACATACTCAGTTGAGAGCTATGGATACAAAATAAGGAAAATCACCATGTAGAAAAATGAACCTAGGGTAACCCTGGAATGTGGTTATATGACATGTGTATCAAATGGAAGGTATTAAAGAGTATTTTAAGAGAGAGTAGGCCATAGTTCTATGGATGGACGCCATTTAGGGATATCGCCATAAAGGTGGACCAGGGCTGACTCTAGAATTTGTTTGTACGATATGGGTATCAAATGAAAGGTGTTACTGAGCATTTTAAGAGGGAGTGGGCCTTAGGTCTATCGGTGGACGCCTTTTCGAGATATCGCCATTAAGGTGGACCAGGGGTGACTCTAGAATGTGTTTGTACGATATGGGTATCAAATGAAAGGTGGTAATGAGTATTTTGAAAAGAGTGATCCTTAGTTCTATAGGTGAACGCCTTTTCGAGAAATCGTCATAAAGGTGGACCAGGGGTGACTCTAGAATATGTTTGTACGATATGGGTATCAAATGAAAGCTGTTAATGAGTATTTTGAAAAGAGTGATCCTTAGTTCCATAGGTGGACGCCGTTTCGAGATATCGCCATAAAGGTGGACCAGGGGTGTCTCTAGAATGTGTTTGTACGATATGGGAATCAAATGAAAGGTGTTACTGAGCATTTTAAGAGGGAGTGGGCATTAGGTCTATAGGTGGACGCCTTTTCGAGATATTGCCATTAGGGTGGGCCAGGGGTGACTATAGAATGTTTGTACGATATGGGTATCAAACGAAAGGTGTTATTGAGCATTTTAAGAGGGAGTGGGCATTAGGTCTATAAGTGGACGCCTTTTCGAGATATCGTCATTAGGGTGGGCCAAGGGTGACCCTAGAATGTGTTTGTACGATATGGGTATCAAACGAAAGGTGTTACTGAGCATTTTAAGAGGGAGTGGGCATTAGGTCTATAGGTGGACGTCTTTTCGAGATATCGCCATTAGTGTGGGCCAGGGGTGACTCTATAATGTTTGTACGATATGGGTATCAAACGAAAGGTGTTACTGAGCATTTTAAGAGGGAGTGGGCATTAGGTCTATAGGTGGACGCCTTTTCGAGATATCGCCATTAGGGTGGGCCAGGGGTGACTCTAGAATGTGTTTGTACGATATGGGTATCAAATGAAAGGTGGTAATGAGTATTTTAAAAGGGAGTAATCCTTAGTTCTATAGGCCTTTTCGAGATATCGCCATTAGGGTGGGCCAGGGTGACGCTAGAATGTGTTTGTACGATATGGGTATCAAACGAAAGGTGTTACTGAGCATTTTAAGAGGGAGTGGGCATTAGGTCTATAGGTGGACGCCTTTTCGAGATATCGCCATTAGGGTGGGCCAGGGGTGACTCTAGAATGTGTTTGTACGATATGGGTATCAAAAGAAAGGTGGTAATGAGTATTTTAAAAGGGAGTAATCCTTAGTTCTATAGGTGGACGCCTTTTCGAAATATCGCCATAAAGGTGGACCAAGGGTGACTCTAGAATGTTTTTACGATATGGGTGAGTAAGGGAGTAATCCTTAGTTCTATAGGCCTTTTCGAGATATCGCCATTAGGGTGGGCCAGGGTGACGCTAGAATGTGTTTGTACGATATGTGTATCAAACGAAAGGTGTTACTGAGCATTTTAAGAGGGAGTGGGCATTAGGTCTATAGGTGGACGCCTTTTCGAGATATCGCCATTAGGCTGGGCCAGGGGTGACGCTAGAATGTGTTTGTATGATATGGGTATCAAACGAAAGGTGTTACTGAGCATTTTAAGAGGGAGTGGGCATTAGGTCTATAGGTGGACGCCTTTTCGAGATATCGTCATTAGGGTCGGCCAGGGATGACTCTAGAATGTTTGTACGATATGGGTATCAAACGACATGTGTTACTGAGCATTTTAAGAGGGAGTGGGCATTAGGTCTATAGGTGGACGCCTTTTCGAGATATCGCCATTAGGGTGGGCCAGGGGTGACTCTAGAATGTGTTTGTACGATATGGATATCAAATTAAAGGTATTAATGAGGCTTTTAAAAGCGAGTGGCACTTAGATGTCTATGTGAAGATGTTCTCGCGATATCGACCAAAATGTGGACCAGGTGATCCAGAAAATCATCTGTCGGGTACTGCTAATTTATTTATATATGCAATACCACTAACAGTATTCCTGCCAAGATTCCAAGGGCTGTTGATTTCGCCTTGTAGAACTTTTTCATTTTCTTCTACTTAATATGGTAGGTGTCACACCCATTTTACAAAGTTTTTTCCAAAGTTATATTTTGCGTCAATAAACCAATCCAATTACGATGTTTCATCCCTTTTTTCGTATTTGGTATAGAATTATGGCATTTTTTTCATTTTTCGTAATTTTCGATATCGATAAAGTGGGCGTGGTTATGGTCGGATTTCGGCCATTTTTTATACCATGATAAAGTGAGTTCAGATAAGTAGGTGGGCTAAGTTTAGTAAAGATATATCGGTTTTTGCTCAAGTTATTGTGTTAACGGCCGAGCAGAAGGACAGACGGTGGACTGTGTATAAAAACTGGGCGTGGCTTCCACCGATTTCGTCCATTTTCACAGAGAACAGTTACCGTCATAGAGTCTATGTCCGTACCAAATTTGAGAAAGATTGGTAAATTTTTGTTCGACTTATGGCATTAAAAGTATTCTAGACAAACTAAATGAAAATGGGCGGAGCCACGCCCATTTTGAAATTTTCTTTTACTTTTGTATTTTGTTGCATCATATCATTACAGGAGTTGAATTTTGACTTAATTTACTTATATACAGTAAAGATATTAAATTTTTTGTTAAAATTTGAATTTAAAAAAATTTTTTTTTAAAAAGTGGGCGTGTTCTTCATCCAATTTTGATAATTTTTATTTAGCACATATATAGTAATAGTAGTAGCGTTCCTGCCAAATTTCATCATGATATCTTCAACGACTGCCAAATTACAGCTTGCAAAACTTTTAAAAAACCTTCTTGTAAAAGTGGGCGGTGCCACGCCCATTGTCCAAAATCTTACTAATTTTCTATTCTGCGTCATAACTTCAACCCATCTGCCAAGTTTGATCGCTTTAACCGCCTTTGGCAATGAATTATCGCATTTTTTCGGTTTTTCGAAATTTTCGATATCGAAAAAGTGGGCGTGGTTATAGTCCGATATCGTTCATTTTAAATAACGATCTGAGATGAGTGCCCAGGAATCCACATACCAAATTTCATCAAGATACCTCAAAATTTACTCAAGTTATCGTGTTAACGGACGGACGGACGGACGGACGGACATGGCTCAATCAAATTTTTTTTTGATCCTGATTATTTTGATATATGGAAGTCTATATCTATCTCGATTCCTTTATATATGTACAACCAACCGTTATCCAATCAAACTTAATATACTCTGTGAGCTCTGCTCAACTGAGTATAAAAAAAGTGGCAAAATAATAACAAATGCGCTCAAAGATGCGTATCTGCACTACTTTGGTTTCAGAGTAGCAGACAGTCATAAGTTATGGTTACCGAAATTTTCTTGTAACGCATGCAAAACAAAGCTGTATAAGTGGTCATTGGGAAAACGTGAGTACTTTTCCTTTTCAATGCCAGCGCTCTGGAGAGAACCTGAAAACCATGTAGATGATTGCTACTTTTGTTTGATGAAAGTTACGGGTAGGTAGGTTGAACTGGCCGGTCCATGAGGAGTTACGGGATTAATGCAAAAAAATTAAAAAAATATATAAATATCCTGATGTATCATCAGTATCCAAGCCACGTTCCACGTACTGCTAATGATTCATTTTTAGTTTGTCCAAGTATAAGTGGAAACGTCCTGGAAACTTTAACTCCATCGCCCGAGCAGTGAAAGCGACTTTGTCATTGAAGCGACACATCTAATTTCGCAAGATGAACTAAGCGATTTGATTCGTGATTTGAATTTGTCGAAACAAAGAGCAGACTTGCTAGCATCACGGTTGCAACAATGGAAATAGCTAGACTCTCGAACACAAGTTACTGTATACAGAAACAGAAATCAGGCACTTCGACCGTTCTTCAAAAAAGAAGACAACATAAGTTTCTGTAACGATATTAATAGTTTATTTAATGAAATGAATATACCGTACGAAAACTTGGGAGATACGAGCGACGAACAAGGAGAGCGGCTACACCAAGATCTAGCCAACATTGAAAGACGACACCAAGGATTTTGGGATGAAGGCATGATGAGCGACAACTGTTAGACTCTAATACGCGAAACAGATACTAAACAATACAAAAGGCAAAGTTTCACCAATCTTCATTTCTGATTTGTTACATTTAAGTTAATGAAATGAATATCATTTCACAAAAATCTTTAAAAATGAATTTCTTGACTGTATTAAAAACTAGAATCCATCTTAAAAAACGGAATGAAGAATCGGATTCAGCGTCATAAATTGTCTTAAAAACCACTTTTAGTTGCCTAGATCCAAAACCGTGTATACTTGTGTAATATGAAGTCGATTGCATCCTTGTCAAAATGTCATAGAGCCTCAAAAAAATTGCTTGATGACTAAGCGAAAATACTTCGAAAATCCGATTCTGGATTATTTTAACCAATTGCCCGCAAACATGCATCAATTTAATTCAATTAAATTTTGCCATCACTATACTTTTGCTGGGGTAAGATAAAGTACTTTGTGTATGTAATAATGAACTAGTTGTAGATTGATCCACCGAATCCCTCTAACTTCCAATAACTGCGTAAAATATTCCAAATCTTCGCTTGCTTTACTACCAGTTCCAAGTTGGCAAGATCTTCAGCAAGAACCTTAGCAGTTTTCTTGCGAAATAGCATCTGCTTGTTGTGACCAAGCTGGCAGGATTGCCATGCATTAAGTGAAGACTATTGGTTGGCTTGTAGAACCGAATCGATTCTTTATTGGAAAATACTTTCTTTTAATACAAATATTTCTTACATTAAAAATACCTATTTACACTAATACTTACAAACTAAATGTACATAAATTCATATATACAAGTCAGCATATGGTGTTCATTACAATAACATACTTAGATACATATGTACATATATATGTGTGTACTGGGATCGTCGGTCAATATGACTAATTGACAAACGTAACCAAATGTGAATCATATGTGCTATTATGCATAAATGCATGCTGAGCTCAAGTGGCTATTTTGGGTATTAATGTTTGACTAAATGTGAGTATGTATGTATTGAACAATTGAATGCAGTGAAAGTAGAGTCTATGGAATGCATTTCAAGCCATGCTACAGCAAGCTGCTACCCATTCGCATATGGAGGACTCGAATTGTGGACAAGTTATTCTGGCTACAACTATGGTCCTAGTCAAAGACGCCACTGGGGTATAACAGTTGGGAAGAGCTCTACTTGACCCTGGGTTGACGAGCCGCATTACCACCTACCACATCATTGCGTGATTAAACCCAGCAGCACCTCTACGAATCTTCGATATTTGACGTCTCCTGCTGCACATCATCACAAACATCATTGAACGCCATCTTGTTGGTAGGGCCAACCATCCAATAAGACCTGTATATTCTATTACTTCGTTTCCGCTTATATCGTTACACTATCACCGCAGATGTCACCAAAATGTACAGGCAAGTAATAATGAATAAAAATGATTGTATCAATACATTCTTTGGCGGGCTTCTCCTGACCTAGATCTTCAGACTTATCAGCTCAATACGTCACATATGGCACAGCCTCAGCCTCGTTTCTCGCAATACGTAGCCTACATTACTTGGCAGATCAATGCATGGATGAGCTTTCATTCGGCGCTTCGGCAGTAAAATCATCACTTTATGTCCATGACTTTTGTAACGATGCAGACTCTTTGCATATACTGAAATCGCAAGTCATCGCAGTACTACAACTTAGACAATTTCCATTATCAAAATGGCATTCAAATCATTCCGACTTCATAGAAGGTTCAGCCTCAGAAGAGCTTAATCTTCATGTGCGTACGTACACGGTCGGAAGTCTACATTAGTAGCAACCATGTAACTGCACATAAAACCACGATAATGTTTAGAGGAAAAGACTTGTATGGTGATTATTTGACATGTACATATAAACAAGCGTTTTTATTTAAAAATATTGAATTCAAGTAATATTTTAAGTAAAACAAGTAAGGAAGGTTAAGTTCGGGTGTAACCGAACACTACATACTCAGTTGAGAGCTATGGTGGCAACATAAGGGAAAATAACCATGTAGGAAAATGAACCGAGAGTAACCCTGGAATGTGTTTGTATGACATGTGTATCAAATGAAAGGCATTAAAGAGTATTTTATGAGGGAGTGGGCCATAGTTCTATAGGTGGACGCCATTTAGGGATATAGCCATAAAGGTGGAGCAGGGTTGAATCTAGAATGCGTTTGTACGTTATGGGTATCAAATGAAAGGTGTTAATGAGTATTTTAAAAGGGAGTAATCCTTAGTTCCATAGGTGGACGCCGTTTCGAGATATCGCCACAAAGGTGGACCAGGGGTTTGTACAATATGGGCATCAAACGAATGGTCTTAATGAGTATTTTAAAAGGGAGTGGGCCTTAGTTCTATAGGTGGATGCCGTTTTGAAATATCGCCATAAAGGTGGACCAGTGGTGACTCTAGAATGTGTTTGTACGATATGGGTATCAAATTAAAGGTATTAATGAGGGTTTTGAAAGGGAGTGGTAGTTGTTGTATAGGTGGTCGCCTTTTCGAGATATCGCCATAAAGGTGGGCCAGGGGTGACTCTAGAATGCGTTTGTACGATATGGGTATCAAATGAAAGTTGTTAATGAGTATTTTAAAAGGGAGTAATCCTTAGTTCCATAGGTGGACGCCGTTTCGAGATATCGCCATAAAGGTGGGCCAGGGGTGACCCTAGAATTTGTTTGTCCAATATGGGCATCAAACGGAAGGTGTTAATGAGAGTTTTAAAAGGGAGTGGTGGTTGTTGTATAGGTGGTCGTATTTTCGAGATATCGCCATAAAGGTGGACCAGGGGTGACCCTAGAATTTGTTTGTACAATATGGGTATCAAACGAAAGGTGTTAACTAGTATTTTAAAAGGGAGTGGGCCTTAGTTCTATAGGTGGACGCCGTTTCGAAATATCGCCATAAAGGTGGACCAGTGGTGACTCTAGAATGTGTTTGTACGATATGGGTATCAAATTAAAGGTATTAATGAGGGTTTTGAAAGGGAGTGGTGGTTGTTGTATAGGTGGACGCCATTTCGAGATATCGCCATAAAGGTGGACCAGGGGTGACCCTAGAATTTGTTTGTACAATATGGGTATCAAACGAAAGGAATTAATGAGTATTTTAAAAGGGAGTGGGCCTTAGTTCTATAGGTGGACGCCTTTTCGAGGTATCGCAATAAAGGTGGACCAGGGGGACTCTAGACCTTGTTTGTACGATATGGGTATCAAATGAAAGGTGCTAATGAGTATTTTTAAAAAGGAGTGGGCCTTCGTTCTATAGGTGTTCGCCTTTTCGAGATATCCATAAAGGTGGACCAGGGGTGACTTTAGAATATGTTTGTACGATATGGCTATCAAATGAAAGGTGTTAATGAGTATTTTAAAAGGGCGTGGGGCTTAGTTCTATAGGTGGACGCCTTTTCGAGATATCGCCATAAAGGTGGACCAGGGGTGACTCTAGAATGAGTTTGTATGATATAGGTATCAAATTAAAGGTATTAGTGAGAGTTTTAAAAGGGAGTGGTGTGAAGGCGTTTTCCAGATATCGACCAAAATGTAGACCAGGGTGACCCAGAACATCATCTGTTGGATACCGCTAATTTATTTATATATGTAATACCTGCCAAGATTTTAAGGGTTTTTTATTTCGCCCTGCAGAACTTTTTCATTTTCATCTACTCAATATGGTAGGTGTCACAACCATTTTATAAAGTTTTTTCTAAAGTTATATTTCGCGTCAATAAAACAATCCAATTACCTTACCATGTTTCATCCCTTTTTTCGTATTTGGTATAGAATTATGGCATTTTTTTCATTTTTCGTAATTTTCGATATCGAAAAAGTGGGCGTGGTCATAGTCGGATTTCGTTCATTTTTCATACCAAGATAAAGTGAGTTCAAGTAAGCACGTGAACTAAGTTCATTAAAGATATGTCGATTTTTGCTCAAGTTATCGTGTTAACGGCCATGCGGAAGGACAGACGGACGACTGTGTATAAAAACTGGGCGTGGCATCAACCGATTTCGCCCATTTTTACAGAAAACAGTTAACGTCATAAAATGTATGCCCCTACCAAATTTCAAAAGGATTGGTTAATTTTTGTTCGACTTATGGCGTTAAAATTATCCTAGAAAAATTAAATGAAAAAGGGCGGAGCCACGCCCATTTTGAAATTTTCTTTTATTTTTGTATTTTGTTGCACCATATCATTACTGGAGTTGAATGTTGACATAATTTACTTATATACTGTAAAGATATTAAATTTTTTGTAAAAATTTTACTTTAAACAATTTTTTTTTTAAAGTGGGCGTGATCCTTCTCCGATTTTGCTAATTTTTATTAAGCATACATATAGTAATAGGAGTAACTTTCCTGCCAAATTTCATCATGATATCTTCAACGACTGCCAAATTACAGCTTGCAAAACTTTTAAATTACCTTCTTTTAAAAGTGGGCGGTGCCACGCCCATTGATTTTACTAGTTTTCTATTATGCGTCATAAGTTCAACTCATCAACCAAGTTTTCATCGCTTTAGCTCTCTTTTGTAATGAATTATCGCACTTTGTCGGTTTTTCGAAATTTTCGATATCGAAAAAGTGGGCGTGGTTATAGTCCGATATCGTTCGTTTTAAATAGCGATCTGAGATGAGTGCTCAGGAACCTACATACCAAATTTCATGAAGATACCTCAAAATTTACTCAAGTTATCGTGTTAACGGACGGACGGACGGACATGGCTCAATCAAATTTTTTTTCGATCCTGATTATTTTGATATATGGAAGTCTATATCTATCTCGATTCCTTTATATATGTACAACCAACCGTTATCCAATCAAACTTAATATTCTCTGTGAGCTCTGCTCAACTGAGTATAAAAATGTATTAGTTTTCAGAAACGGAAAAGTATTTTCCCAAAATATATATTTCGGCATGAGCATCGCACACTGCTTTTTTACACCAACTACAGATTTTGCGTGTACTTTTACGATTTCCCATTTCACAGTGTTGACAACGAACAGGATATGTTGGTTGTTTATCGCTGGAAATTTAAGTAAAAATGGATAAATCACCTTTAGAAGTGGCAGCAAGGGATCCATCTAGTACCATTTCGATAGCTTTACGTGTTTGGATGTGCCCACCACCGCGGAACTTTAGAGCGTTGTTCAATTGCTGGCATAAAAAGCTGCTTGGCCAAGCTCCGCAAGAACTTTCGTCGCGGGTCTGTACGACGGTCATATGGGTTGTTTTCCGGGTAAATGATGAATGATGCAAGTGCACCTATATCTAGCATGTTATAAAACATAGCCAAGGGCCAACGTAAAGTTTTGCATTTCGTTGAATATGCAGAAAGCATTTTATCCATTGCGTCGACGCCTCCTTTGTTTGCATTGTAATCAAGGATATATTGTGGATTTTTTTCTTTTCAACTACAATTGAATATGTCAAAGGTGTACTGGCAAATATTATGACTGCTCTGCCTCTTTTTGGGACGTAAGAGACCAAAGACATATTTCCATGGGGAAACCTGAACATGCTAAACTCTTCTGCTCGATTACGGTCAGCCTTCATTTCATTTGGTACAAAAGGCTTATGTTGGCGAACAGTACCAAGAAGAGCAAGACCTTTGGACATTAAATACTTGCCCAAGTTTAGCGATGTGAAAAAATGGTCACAAATTATAGTCCTTCCGGTGTTCTCCCAATACCTTCTACTACGTCGGTTGCTCGACTAGCATTTGAGTACTTTCCGGTACATATCTCACTTTTGAGTGGATAGAATGATTTAGCGTCGCACGCAAACCAAACCCCTATCCCTTACTTGGCAGGCTTAGAGGGTATGTAATGTATGTAAAACAAAACTGAAGCCAACATACAAAATATACTACGATTGTGCTATTTTATTGCGAAATCGCGTTAAAATGTTCCATGTATGTACACATGCGCACACACAAACTTACATGGGTAAGGCAAGCATAGGACAGTTGCAAAAATCATTTTCCGACAAGCTGAAGTCAACAATATAATGATATTTTGCATATATTTTATATGCTGACTACAAATGTAGACTACCGGCTGCAAGATGATGTTTTTTTCAAGTAGGGTCTGGGGGTCAGGCAAATAATAGTTCGAGTGATATTATGCTCTTAATCGACTTAGAATTGATAATTAGAAAGCTACTGAAAACCTCGAGCATTCTTGTTTCGGAACTTTTTGTTTTATTTGACTTCTTTTCCCAAATTGCTACAAATGTAGATTACCGGGCACATGAATGTTAATATAACCGATGATTTTGTAAATAGTACATTAGGAGTAACATGGCATCAGCGAAGCAATATGTTCTCATTTTCATTCCAGCCCAAAAAGGAAAACAATAATGTGACGAAGCGAGCCATATTGTCTATCGCATCATTTTTATTTGATCCCCTTGGCTTGTTATCGCCGCTGGTTATTACAGCTAAAATAATCTCGCAGAAGCTTTGATTATTAAAGCTCGACTGGGATGAGTCTGTACCTCAACATGTATGTCCATAGGGCTTGAATTAACTGCTTGGAATAGGTAAACTCAATCTCGCCACTCTCAGAAACATCCTGTTTTGCTACCCAGTAATTCGGAATTTGTACATAACTACATACGCCATTTACATATTCGAAATTATCACGCCAGCCCTAAAGCATTGGTAGCCCTGATACGTCTTGAATATTGGATCATCAATGGCAGAAACTTGGCTCGTCGTTGTTGTTGTTGTTGCAGCAGTGCTTCGCCCCCCTAAGAGTTGCGACCGATCACGAATTGTCATCAATATCCTCTAACGGGAGTCCAGGAAACTTGCTGTTTCAACAGGGGTGGACCATAATGAAAGGGGTGTTAGAGGCGTTGGTTTCACATTACAATTAAAGAGATGGTTGGTGTCATGTGGGGACACATTGCAAGCGGGGCATACATTTTGTATTCTGGCCTCATTATGTAGATGGTGTTCTGGGGACATAAGAAGATAGCCCATGGCGGTTCTGAGAGCAGTGTTTTGGCAGGCCTATACTTCTTCCAGTGGGTAGTTTTTAGGCTTGGCGTCCATATAGGGGACGCATAGTATGCAATCGGCTGGCCAATTGCTTTGCATGTGGTAATGAGCGTTTCCGTCACCCCCAAGATTTTGGGGTGTAGGACAGTCGGTGGCGTAGTGCCATCGACGTGGATGTTTAAAATGGTCGACATTTGGGACGTCCATGTTGTAAATAAGGTCGCGGATGAGTTAGTCGGTGATAATGCCAGCTTTCGCGAGGCGAAAAAGCTGGAGAGATCAGGGAGGTAGCCGTTTATTCTGTTGCAAAGCTCATCGATTTGTGGGCCTGGGGCTGTGGCCATTATTGTACAGTCATCGGCAAAGGAAACGATAGTAACTTCTTCTGGTGGCGAAGGTAGCTTAGATATGTAGAAATTAAACAAAAGTGGGGATAGGACACCACCCTGTGCCACCCCTTGTTTAATTCTTTTTGGTTTTGATGTTTCATTTCTAAATTGCACCGATGCCTGCCGACCACCCAGATAATTTGCGGTCCACCTTTTAAGACATGGGGGAAGGGTAGACCCTTCCAGGTGTTGCAGTAACGTGCCATGGTTGACCGTATCAAAAGCTTTTGTTAGGTCTAGCGCAACGAGTACTGTTCTATGGTGGGGGTTTTGATTTAAACCGTAATTTATCTGCGTGCGGATGGCATTTAGCGCGGTGGTGGTGCTATGGAGTTTTCTGAAGCCATGCTGATGACAGGCTAGCTGGAGTTATCGGGCAATATGACGCTCCTATGTTAGCTGGTTTCCCAGGCGGGACCACCTTGGCCATTTTCCATTTTTTGGGTATGACAAAGGTGGAAAGAGACAGACTGAAGACATGTGCTAAATATTTGAAACCGTCTTTCCTTAGGCTTTTAAGCATCATCATGGCTATGCCGTCTGGGACCACTGCTTTGGATGGTTTAGCATGACCGATGGCGTCAGAAAAAGCATTTTGTGCCTGTATATATTTACGGGTACAAACAAATGAAAATAGTTTTTCATCCCATTTGCTAGCTGACAAAGAAAGTAGCACCCCTTCAAGCCGTGAGTCTTCCACGGTTGGAACTCTGTGGAGCAGTCTTACTCTCTAAATTAGTGAAACAGCTTCGAAGTGAGCTGAGGCTACCCCAACACGAACTGGTTCCCTGGTGCGATTTTGCCATGGTTTGAAAAGCCACCCCATACCTGGACAAGGTACGTCACAAACAGGATAGCAGAAATCTTTAAAAATGTTGACAACGCCAGCTGGAGACACGTTTCCAGCAACGATAACCCAGCGGATTTGGGCACTGGAGGCTGCAAGCATCAGGATTTAGTCCAATGTCTATTATGGTGGGAAGGACCTAATTGGCTTTTCAGGCCATCAACTTCGTGGCCAAAGGATATATCTCACCACCGGTACTGCATCAACTGTCCGGCAGTGTTGCATAACACCGGGGCTTGTGACTCCAAATCCGGCTGCCAAAAATGTTCCCTCGGGCACAACACGTTGTTACACCAGACTCGACGCCAGAGAAACAACGCGGGACGCCAGGACAACAACCCTCGCCACTGAGACAGGGCGACCCCACGAGCCCGCACGAAAAACGAGAGAGCAGTACAAAGCCGATCGGCTCAACAAAAGCATGAGAAGATAAGGCAATTAGTAGCCGAGGCACGGGCGGCCTTAGATAGGGTGGTTGCCGCCCTTGACCCATCAACGCGTCGGGCGATGGGGGAGCATCTTGAAGACATGATGCAATTTGCGGACTGAGTCCGTCTAAAGCGCAAGTGCAGCTCAGCTGTGCTTGTGACCACCACCGCGCACAATCAAATCAGTTTACATTAAACTGCCCACTCAAACGCATGGATCGTGCCCGTTCCGCATTCGCCGTATTCTCTCCTGACCGCCGTCGCGCAAATTGAAATTAAATAAAACAACAAAAATATATTTTCCCTTTCTTTTCTCCCTCTTTCTTTTTTTTTTTTGAATACAGTGCATAGTGCTTATAATTTATACAAGTAAGGCTAAAAGTTTACTAAGTAAAACTAGTAAGCGATCTTAGCGTTGCAAGTGAGTCTGAAAATGTTGCCAGTGACAAGAAGCGCATGGGTAGTTTTTTGGCTAACCTAGAAAGCCGCAAACAATACAAAAGACTTGATTGCCGTCAAGATTGAAAAAAAGTGTTTGTCAAACCACTGGTGAGGGACGATTCGGCTCAGAAAAATGTTTCCTCATTGAAAAAACTTTTTCAAAAATGTGTGACCTACAGAGTGGGGGCCGCCCTCTACCTCTACTTACATAGGCGGGTTCCGATAGAGACACTTTCTTGGCCGAAGCGTCATCTTTTATTCGCATAACATGGCCTAGCCAGCGCAGCCGCTGCGTTTTAATTCGCTGGACTATGTTGATATCTGCGTATAGCTCTTACAGCTCATCGGTAAATTTTCTTCGGTACTCGCCATCGCCAACGCGTAGAGGTCTATAAATCTTTCGAAGAATTTTCTCTCGAACACTCACAGAGCCGCTTCATCTGATGTTGTTATTGTCCATGCTTCTGCACCATATAGCAGGACGGGAACGATAAGCGACTTGTAGAGTAATATTTTCGTTTTCCGAGAGAGGACTGTAATTTTCAATTGCCTACCTAGTCCAAAATAGCATTTATTGGCAAGAGTGGTTCTTCGCTGTATTTCAGAGCTGATGCTGTTGCTAGTGTTGATGCTGGTTCCTACATAAACGATGTCTTTTACTATTTCGAAATTATGGCAGCCAACAGTAGCGTGGTTGCCAAGGCGCATATGCGCTGACCCTTTGCTCGATGACAGCATGTACTTCGTTAAGTCCTCATTCACCATCAATCCCACCTTTACCGCTTTTTTTCCAGTTTGGAGTAAGCAGACCTAAAGGCGCGGGTGTTCAGGCCGATGATATCAATGCATATGCCAGTAATTGTAGGCTTCTATAGATGATTGTTCCAGAGCGGTTAAGTTCTGCAGCTAGTATAATTTTCTCCAGCAGCAAATTAAAGAAATCGCACGATTTCACCCTGTCTCGTTTAGTTTCGAACGGCTCGGAGAGGTCCTTCCCAATTCTGACTGAGCTGATGGTGTTGCTCAACGTCATTTTGCACAGCCGTATAAGTTTTGCGGAGAAACCAAATTCAGACATATCGGCATATAGGCCACAGCTCCTTTTCGTGCTGTCGAAGGCGGCTTTAAAATCGACGAAGAGGTAATGTGTGTTCATTCCTTTTTCGCTGGTTTTTTTCCAAGATTTGGCGCATTGTGAAAATCTAGTCGATGGTAAATTAACCAGGTCTAAAGCCGCACTTATAAGGTCCAATCAGCCGTTTCACAGTGGGCTTCAATGTTTCGTACAAGACACTTGACAGGACCTTATATGCGATATTAAGACGGCTGATTCCGCGATAGTTGTTGCAGTATCCCCCTTCTCGTGGACTGGGAAAAGAACACTTATTTTCCAATCGTCGGGCATGCACTCGTCCGCCCATATTTTGAGGCGAAGCTGATACATGCGCCTTACTAACTCCATATTTGAATAGCACCGCAGGCAATCCATCAGCGTCATAATCGGGTGGGGGGTCATTTATTCAATCATCATCGATTGGTGGTTCGGGTTCGTCATCCCTGTTAAAGTAAAGTTGAAGTTAAAGCTAAAGTTAAAGATAAAGTTAAAGTTAAAGTTAAAGTTAAAGTTAAAGTTAAAGTTAAAGCTAAAGTTAAAGTTAAAGTTAAGGTTAAAGTTAAAGTTAAAGTTAAAGTTATAGTTAAAGTTAAAGTTAAAGTTAAAGTTAAAGTTAAAGTTAAAGTTAAAGTTAAAGTTAAAGTTAAAGTTAAAGTTAAAGTTAAAGTTAAAGTTAAAGTTATAGTTAAAGTTATAGTTATAGTTAAAGTTAAAGATAAGTTAAAGTTAAAGTTAAAATTAAAGTTAAAGTTAAAGTTAAAGTTAAAGTTAAAGCTAAAGTTTAAGTTAAAGTTAAAGTTAAGGTTAAAGTTAAAATTAAGGTTAAAGTTAAAGTTAAAGTTAAGGTTAAAGTTAAAGCTAAAGTTAAAGTTAAAGTTAAAGTTAAAGTTAAAATAAAGTTAAAGTTAAAGCTAAAGTTAAAGTTAAAGTTAAAGTTAAAGTTAAAGTTAAAATTAAAGTTATAGTTAAAGTTAAAGTTAAAGTTAAGGTTAAAGTTAAAGTTAAAGTTAAAGTTCAAGTTAAAGTTAAAGTTAAAGTTAAAATAAAGTTAAAGTTAAAGCTAAAGTTAAAGTTAAAGTTAAAGTTAAAGTTAAAGTTAAAGTTAAAGTTAAAGTTAAAGTTAAAGTTAAAGTTAAAGTTAAAGTTAAGGTTAAAGTTAAAGTTAATGTAAAAGTTAAAGTTAAAGTTAAAGTTAAAATTAAAGTTAAAGTTAAACTTAAAGTTAAACTTAAAGTTAAAGTTAAAGAAGAAATACAAAAGATGCAGACAACGATCAACAACTGCATGTCTACCCTTAATAACTTAAGGAATCCCGACAACGGACTGGGACCCAATCCTCGTATACCTCTGCTCATCAAAGCTGCCAAGTGAAAGCCTTTCACTATGGGAAGAATCCCTCAGCTCCGGAAAAGAACTCCCACTTTGGGAAGATATGAATAAATTTTTGACCAGCAGATACGAGGTAGTACAGAGACTAAGTACCTATCGACCAGGCAAGGCGAAACCCCAATTTTCAAGTTTTACACCACGAATGGTGAATTAAAACTCGACCCAATCTAATAATAATCAATAGAACCCATGTATATCAGACGGAGTTCAACAAAACGGCTTTGTGTAGATAATACCACGCAGTAAAATCTTGCGTTAAGTTTAGAAATTTATCTGTACCAGACCGAATCGAATTTGTGAGAGAAAATGGTTACTGTGAAAACTGTTTATCAAAGTCACGCCACAAGAACGAATGTAAAAGTAGTTTCACATGCGTATATTGCCAAAAGCGTCATCATTCGCTATTGCATTTGCAGCCCAAGCCAAAACAATCACAACCAAACCCCAGAGCTCAAAATGCCATCGGCACCCCTAGGAGAACGAACGACGAGCGGCCCTCAACATCGAAAGCCGCCGCAAGAGCCACCTCTACCGGTTTCTTCACCCTTTTCGAGTAATCATGGAACCACCCTACTACCAACAGCAGTAGTATCAGTATACCTTGCTGGCGAATTTCATAAAATTCGTGCCCCAATAGACCAAGGTTCACAAAAAACTTTTGTATCATCCCGTATACAAAAGCTTCTTGGTCTACCCAAACCTATAACCAGATATCTGGAATGAGCGGAACGGTTGTGAAAAATACCAATAAAGTCTGCCAGATAACATTCTGTTCAGCTGACTTAACCAAAATGATTGACGCACAAGCAATAGTTTTGCCGAAACTAGCTAGGTTCTTGCCCACAGTCAGAGTTTCAAGCATCGATCTCGAATAACTGTCCCGTTTACCGTTAGCCGATCCACAGTATTCGATACCATCGAAAATCGATGTGGTGATCGGCAGCGATATCACCCCGCAAATCCTCGCGGAATGTGAGTGGAACATTACTTGCCCAAAACACAATATTCAGATGGATATTAAGCGGCCCTGTAGCTGAAGAGGTATCAACCTTCACCACTCATGTCACGGAATGCACCGATGACCCCATCAGTAAACTTTTGAGATAATTTTGGGAACAGGAAGAAGTTCACCAAACCCAACAACGATAAGCTGAAGACGAATACTGTGAAGCACTCTACCGGACGACCACAATTCGCGAAGAAGATGGACGCTACAGAATCAAACTGCCATTCAAATCGAAATTTCCAGCTAATCTAGCACTCGGTCATTCACGAACCGTAGTACAACAGCAGTATATCAGCATCGCACGAACACTCGAAAGAAAACCCGAATTAAGAGACAATTATTTTGAAGTCCTTAATTAATATTTAATCATGGATCACATGGAACCCGCCGCCCAACAAGAGATAATTAGAGATAGTAAATATCTATCATTTTACCTACCCCATCATGCTGTCATAAAACCCGTCAGCAAAACCACAAATGTGCGAGTCGTCTTCAAACCATCAAAAATGTCACATTCTGGCAACTCGTGGAACGACGTGCTTCATACAGGCCCCATACTACAACATGACTTAATGCTCATTACACTTAAATGGCGACTTTATAAGTTTGTTTTTAACGGCGATATTGAGCAAATGTATCGCCAAATACTCATCCATATAGAAGATAAAGATTTTCATCGAATCGTTTTTCGAAAACACCCAACTCTGCCGATAGAAGATTTTCGACTAAAAACAGTTATCTTTGGTGTAAATTGCGCGCCATATTTGGCAATTCGAACCCTACTCCAACTCGCCCACGACTGTCAAGACGAATATCCGCTCGGTAAAAACATTTTATTGAATGAAACTTATGTTGACGATATTTTGTCAGGCGGTCATAATATACAGACCACTTTGAACTCCATGACTCAAGTTATCGAAGCCTTAAAATCGGCAGGGTTCCCTTTGACAAAGATGTCGGCAAATCACCCTGAAATTTTAAAACCCGTTCCCGACCCTGATTTGCTAGACGGCGATTTTCTTAAAATTCACGATTTGAGTTCCACAAAAGCCCTGGAATTCAGTGGAACGCATTAACCGGCACCTTCATCTATACGTATGATCCACCATCAGCAGAAAATACGACTACAAAAAGGCAGATTTTATCAGCAGTTGAGAAACTGTTTTACCCCGCAGGATGGCTATCGCCAATAATAATTCTTGCGAAAATGTTGCTGCAACAACTCTGGATGAAAGGAACGGATTGGGACGAAGACGTGAAGCCCGGGCTCTCCAAAATTGTCTTCAATTTATGAAAATTAACCACATCAGAGAAATTAAAATACCTAGGTTGGTACAGTATTCCCCCGATAAACTCATCCAGCTGCATGGATTTTCAGATGCGTCAGAAAAAGCATTTTGTGCCTGTATATATTTACGGGTACAAACAAATGAAAATAGTTTTTCATCCCATTTGCTAGCTGACAAAAGGAAAGTAGCACCCCTTCAAACCGTGAGTCTTCCACGGTTGGAACTCTGTGGAGCAGTCTTACTCTCTAAATTAGTGAAACAGCGAACTGGTTGCGATTCTGCCATGGTTTGAAAACCCACCCCGTACCTGGACAACGTACGTCACAAACAGGATAGCAGAAATTCTTAAAAATGTTGATAACGCCAGCTGGAGACACGTTTCCAGCAACGATAACCCAGCGGATTTGTGCACTGGAGGCTGCAAGCATCAGGATTTAGTCCAATGTCCATTATGGTGGGAAGGACCTAATTGGCTTTTCAGGCCATCAACTTTGTGGCCAAAGGATGTATCTCACCACCGGTACTGCATCAAATGTCCGGCAGTGTTGCACAACACCGGGGCTTGTGACTCCAAATCCGGCTGCCGAAAATGTTCCCTCGGGACTCACACGTTGTTACACCAGACTCGGCGCCAGAGAAACAACGCGGGACGCCAGGACAACAACCCTCGCCACTGAGACAGGGCGACCCCACGAGCCCGCACGAAAAACCAGCGAGCAGTACAAAGCCGATCGGCTCAGCAAAATCATGAGAAGATAAGGCAATTAGTAGCCGAGGCACGGGCGGCCTTAGATAGGGTGGTTGCCGCCCTTGACCCATCAACGCGTCGGGCCCACTCAAACGCATGGATCGTGCCCGTTCCGCATTCGCAGTATTCTCTCCTGCCCGCCGTCGCGCAAATTTGATTTTTTTCTAATTGTGCTTTGCATATTTCAAGTAAATAAGTGAAATTAAATAAAACAACAAATATATATTTTCTCTCTCTTTTCTCCCTCTTTTTTTTTTTGAATACAGTGCATAGTGCTTATAATTTATACAAGTAAGGCTAAAAGTTTACTAAGTAAAACTAGTAAGCGATCTTAGCGTTGCAAGTGAGTCTGAAAATGTTGTCAGTGACGAGAAGCGCATGGGTAGTTTTTTGGCTAACCTAGAAAGCCGCAAACAATACAAAAGACTTGATTGCCGTTAAGACTGAAAAAAAGTGTTTGTCAAACCACTGGTGAGGGATGATTCGGCTCAGAAAAATTTTCCTCATTGAAAAAACTTTTTCAAAATTGTTCATGTTGCTTTGCCCGGGACTTGAACCCAGGTTCTTCGGTGTGGTAAGCGGAATACGCTTCCACCAACTCACGACATGAAGATTTATCCCAACAATTTTATGTTAAAGATCGCTTACTAGTTTCATTAAGTATCGATGTTACAAATAAGCTTTATACGTTAGAGAAAACATATTTAAAAAAAAAATTTGTCAAGGCATGCTGTGTTTTTTATACGCATGAGGCATTATTCAGGTTGATTAATAGCGTTAAATAACTGTAAAAGTGCTGGAAATTCTTAGTAGGGAGGATGTTTAGGCCACCAGCCTAAATATTTCGGACCACCCTAACACGCACATTAGTTATTTATTTATTATTATTACCGGTAACGGCTAACACCAGCCGAAAGCTAACTTTGAAGGGGAAAAACTCAACGAAAGTTAGCTATCGGCAGGTGCCGCGGACTTGTTCGCGGTTTTGATCCTTCTTTCTAATTTGGAACGTTCAAGAGCCAGCAGCTAGCCCCAGGTGAGTAAGATAAAACCCAAACATTTTTACACAGTGCGAGTGTCAGTGAGTTAATATTTGCAAATAATTAATGTTATAAATCTGAATTGCCTAGTGAATTTATTTTGTATAATTTAACTCCTAGCCATTGTCACGTAATTTTTAATTTTCAATTTGCTTTTGCAATTGATCCCTTGCATGAATTTGAATGTGCCAAGTGCACTTTGTATTCCCATTAACTTCCTTCTAATTGCACTACTGCATATTCAATCGGAATTGCTATTTGTATTGTGAAATTAATTAGCTATCCTGAGGACCAGGAAGTTTGTGAGTGATTCACGTTGATAAGCAAATATTGTAAAATATTTATAAATAAATAATTGTAATTACTCGGTATTAATTCTTCTCTTTTTTATTTCTTATATTTGCGTGCGATCGCGCCCTACGACACGGGTGCCACATTCCCCCCGCAACATTTGGTCCTTACGCGCCGAGAAAATCAAAAATTTGAAGACAACATAGGTGATTTACCCAGAATCAGCCCAGCGGAATAATTGGAAATTATTAACCAAGCAAGAAAAATTATTTATGAAAGTGCTAAATTCAACCAGCATTGGAAAAAGTAATCAGCGAAACAAAACCAACTAACACAACATTTTTTGGCACCTCGCTATCACACAGCACACATACTGCCATAAAATCATCACATTATACAGTTGATTCATCACATCAAAATCACATCATCACAATAACATCATCATACAGTCCATTATCACTCATACAGTCCATTATCACTCATTCATATCGTCGTCAAAACGAAATCACATCAAGTCAGCGCACAACATCAAACAGTCCACTCATCTACATCACATACAGTCCATTATTATCGCATACAGTCCATTTATCACATCAATCCACTAAAAACACAAGGTACGTGGTTGCTTGGTTGCACAAAAATTTTTTTTTTTTATTTACGTGGTTTTACGTACGGAAGGTGCATTCCGTGATAGACAAAAAAGGCAAAGCAAGCGAAATTGTGTGATTTCGTGGTTTTAAACACACCAATCGCTTTTTGACGATCGGGTAATTCCCCCCACCAGTGGTAAGGGTTACTCGACACCGCTCAAGGCAGACAGTCAGTGAATTTTTTTTAGTTTTTTTTTCACATTCATCACTGCACTGTGTTGTACCCCCTCATCGTCACATACGTTGACAAAACTTGCGGCATACCATATTTTCACTTGGTTGATAGCCTTAGCTTATCTATCACGGAATTCACTTTAGTAATCAGTTTGCGAGCTGAAATAATACCAAAACCCAAAAAAAATTAGCACTGCGTTGGGTGGCTAGTGGCTTGATCACACAAATAAACTATATCACTATATTATATAGCTTGTATTTTTCTCATTTTTTCTTAATAAATATTTTAAACTGTACGTATTCCACGTCAAGTTGAATTTACAAAATTTATTTCCTTTGGTTGGGAAAGATACCCTGGTTGGCTACTCGAGGATATTCATCAGCGTTCACATCACACTTTTTGCATACACATTAAATCCTCGTTGGGATTTCTATCTGTGGTTCACATATTACACTATATCCACATTGGGATTATCATCTGCGTTTTAAATTTTTTTAAACACGCCAAATTTTTTGGAAAATATTTCTATCTGTGTCCAACACACCTGTTAAGACACATTAAATATTTGCAGACAATTCTCTTCTCTGCATTGCACATCACTGTAGACACATTAAATCCTTTCAGGACTTCTATCCGTGCTTAATATCACTTTGCACACACTAGAACCTTTCAGGATTTCTATCTGTGCTGCATATCACTACATTTATATCACTTTATACACACTAAATCCTCGTCAGGATTTCCATCTGTGTTTATTCCCATATCACTATATACACATTAAATCCTCGTCAGGATTTCTATCTGTGGCTTACATAATCCTCGTGAGGATCTCTATAAGTGGTTCAGTACTGGCCACACATTCATTCACATCAAGATTTACATCTGATTCATTTTTTCGCTTATCATTAAATTCACATAAGATTGGTTTTTGTGTTAACACATACAATCACTTCAGAGTTTCAATCCGTGTGTTTTTTAAAGATTTTACTTATACAGCACAGTCACAGCAGGATTGATAGCTGGGCTACGTTCACAAAACGAAACACACTTGTAATTTTTGCTGCGGTTAGATACACACCAACGCTACTACAACTAAGTATTTTGCCTCCAAGCTCGAACCCTTTAAAGAATCAAGATATTCAAATTAATAAAATCAATGGAGACTTATATTAGATTGGCTGATTCCATAGCCGAGTTTGAACAAGATTTCAACTCCACCTCGGCCGAATCCCGGAACAAGCACACCCTTGCACTACTGTAAGAGGAGCTAAGGGCACTATGGAAGAAGACCAAGTCCACATATGAAAGTCTTCTCAGCAATTCTGAACTGTCCAAAGACGAGCTCAGCTCATTAAGAAAGAAGAATAAAAATTGCTTTGCATGCTACCTGCAATGCATGTCTGCTGTGGCGGCTGAAGCCAAAGCCATCACCCCACAGCCGGCCAAGGATGAAGCAAAGGATGAAGATTCTTCGCGCCGGGGACATAAAATGTGGCTGCCGCCTTGTGACACCGATGTATTTAAAGGCGACTACCTTTCCCCGCCAGCCTTTAGAGATATGTTCACGGCGATATACATCCACAATACTGATCTGAAAGATGTCGAGAAATTATAATATTTAAAACAAAAAACGCAAGGGGAGGCAAAAGAAATAGTGGGCAGGTGCTCGTTAACAAACGAGGGTTTTGCAACCGCCTGGAAAACTTAAGCGACAGATATGAAAATAAACGTATCCTAGTAAACACACAAATTAAACCCTTATTTAATCTGACGGCAGTCGAACAAGAGTGTGGAACCTCAATCAAAAAATTGCAACGGGAGATAAACAATTGCATCTCCGCGCTACAATGTCATAATAATGACATCACAAATTTGGACGCAATCATAACCTACTTATGCTCCACAAAACTCCCTGAATCTACATTGGCTCTTTGGGAACAGACCGTAGAACGGAAGACAGATATCCCGAAATGGGAGGATATGGACAAATTCCTGTCCAATCGCTTTCAGACATTATAGACGGTTTCTGATCTTAGGGGTAACAAAACTACAAAAGCACCCAAAAGTCAAAATTCGAATTCTAGGGAAAATTCTACAAAACTTGGGGTTTACCAAGCCAGCGAACCCAAATCAGCCTGTAAGATATGCAACAGTACGGAGCACAAATTACGAAATTGCCAAAAATTCCGTAGGTTGTCTACATCAGGGAAAATCGAGTTTGTAAAAAGCAATAGTTATTGTCTGAATTGTCTGTCGGGTGGACACACCGTGACACGATGCACCAGCCCGTTCAACTGCAGCACGTGCCACGCAAGGCACAACACCTTGCTCCATCTCCCGACAGCACAACAAAGGACAACGCCTCAAAGGTGAACTCAAAACGCCACCGACAACACACCTTCAAACTCACAACAGGCTAGGGCAAGGATGGAGTCTGATAAAAGACAAGATAGTACTAACAACGTCACGTCGTGTCATGCTAATACAACAAAGGGGGTGTTATTAGGAACAGCGCGGGTTAATATAATCCACAACGGAGTTAAATTTTCCGCCAGAGCGCTGATAGGCTCTGGGTCCGAATGCTCTTTCATAACTGAAAGACTAAAGAAGCGAATAAACCTTCCGTCCAAACGTCTGCATGTGCAAGTGTCAGGAATAAACAATACACCATCTGCACAGGTAAAGGAATCATGTTCGATTAACTTAGGTTCGCTTACAGACCCCTTAGTAAGCATCAATACAGTGGCCCTAGTCCTGCCTCAATTAACGGGGGACCTTCCGACTTGCCAAGTGAGCGCAACGACTCGGCAAGCGTTCCCTGATCTGATTCTGGCCGACAAAAGGTTCTTCATTAATGAACCAGTCGATCTCATACTTGGAGGCGACATTTATCCGCAGATAATACTAAACGGTATACGGAAGAACGTTCTAAATGCGCTTATCGCCCAAGAAACCGTCTTCGGTTGGATTTTAACCGGTCGTGCAGATGCACCTCACCCAGCCAATACACGAGTATCCTTTTTCAATGAAATTAGCCTAGACAAGCAGCTAGCCGCTTTCTGGGAACTTGAAAACGTACCTACAAAAAAGGCCCTGACCGAAGATAATGCCTATTGCGAGGTACTATATAAAAACACAACGGAAAGGAATTCAGATGGAAGATATACCTTCGCCCTTCCATTCAAACAAAGCTTCCCAAAAACCGTCTGTTTGGGCCCATCTCTCAAGAGCGTCTGCTCTCTGTTCTATCGGAACGAGACACACCTAGCCAAGACACCGGCCCTACAGACGGAATACAATGGGGTACTGACAGAATACGTCACGTTAGGGCACATGTCTAAGGTGCACACCGTAGTACCACCACAATCAACTGATTGCTATTTCTTACCGCATCATGCGGTGATCAAAGAAGAAAGCACAACGACTAAAGTAAGGGTCGTATTCAACGCGTCGTGCCCGACATCCAATGGCACAAGCCTGAACGATGTGCTACACACCGGCCCAGTACTTCAATCTGACTTAACAATACTACTCCTCCGATGGAGATTCTACAAGTACGTCTTCAACAGCGACATTGAGAAGATGTACAAGCAAATTTGGGTAAAGGAAAATCAAACCCAATACCAAAGAATAGTTTTTTGACTCAAAGCAGAGGACCCTGTCAGCGTGTTTGAGCTCAACGCGGTAACCTTTGGGGTAAACTGTGCCCCCTATCTAGCGATCAGAACCCTACATCAACTTGCTGATGACGTCGAAGCATCTCTGCCAACCGCAGCGCACATCTTGCGAAACAGTATGTATGTCGATGACGTCCTTGCAGGGGGGCATAGCATCGAGGCAGCAATCGCGGCTCGCGACGAAATCACAGCTGCATTAAAGTCAGCAGGATTCCCTCTGCGAAAGTGGACCTCTAATTGCAGTAGGATACTACAGAGCATACCCAAACCTCACAGGCTTACGGAAGACTTTCTGGAGTTCGAGGACGCGAGCATGGTAAAAACCCTAGGAATCCGTTGGAACGCGCATTCCGACTATTTTTATTTCACAGCGAAACCAATCAAAAACCAGGACATCTTAACAAAGAGGGCGATCCTATCTGCCATCGCCAAACTCTTCTACCCGTTAGGCTGGCTTGCTCCAGTTATCATCGTAGCTAATATACTAGTGCAGGTCATTTGGCTGGAGGGGACGGACTGGGATGAACCGGTGTCCGCAATCACTTTAGATCGGTGGCCAACCTTTATGCTGAAGTACCCCGCCATTAACCGAATTCGTATACCTCGGTGGATGCACTTCGCCCCAACCAACGATATAGAAATTCACGGCTGCTGTGACGCGTCCGAAAAAGCCTACGCGGCTACGGTTTACGTGCGAGCTAAGATCAACGATAGGACATACGTTAGTCTACTCATGGCAAAAACGAGGGTGGCACCAGTAAAAACAATTTCACTACCAAGATTGGAGTTATGCGGTGCCGTCTTGCTGGCTGAGACTTTGGAAACCGTGATGGAGGACCTGAACTTAGGCACATTTAACACTCACCTATGTACAGATTCGAATATCGTCCTAGCATGGATTCGAAAACCCCCGTGTTCCTGGTCAACATTTGTAGCTCACAGGGTGACAAAAATCATGGAGAAGGTAGGAACAAAAGCATGGCATCATGTCGAGTCCCCATCAAATCCAGCGGACTTATCCAGCAGAGGACTTCCAGCCACGGACCTAGTCGACAACTCTTTGTGGTGGCAGGGACCTTCTTGGCTGAAAGAAGACAAAGCGGAATGGCCATCTCAAGGCGAACAGGAGTACCACACATATCGAAGAAAAACGAGTACAAGTGCATGCAGCAACGAACATCAACAATAGCGAGGATATTCTTGATCGGTTTTCCGATCTATCAAGGGCGTTGCGGGTAATCTCCTACATTATAAGATTCTCGAATAGAACTTATCCAAAAACTAAAACGTCCTTTAAAGCAGAGTCGCACCGGATTTCGCCTGACGAAATTAAGGCTACGACTAGCCGCCTCATCAGGATATCCCAAACCCACCACTATGCCGAAGAAATAAGCTCCTTTATCGACGAAGATAATGTACTTCGGGTAGGGGGTCGTCTCAAACCATCCGGAGACGTTCCCGTCGACGAGCGTCACCCGGTAATCCTCCCTTACGCGTGCCGACTCACCCGTCTCCTAGTCCAGTTTGTCCACACCATTTCCATACATGGCGGAAACCAACTAATGCTGCGGCTCCTACGCACGCAGTATTGGATACCTCGGGTCAAAAACATGATCCGATCCATCATCCACAACTGCAAGGCCTGTACGCTATTCCGCAAACGTTCCCCGACGCAACTCATGGCAATTCTCCCTGCGGAACGCACTACCTTTTCTAGGGCATTTACCAACACCGGGGTGGATTTTACCGGACCGTTTGATATCAAGTCTTACAGCGGACGAGGATGCCGCATGTCTAAGGGTTACGTCTGCTTATTCGCCTGTTTTGAGACTAAGGCGATCCACTTAGAGGCTACTAGCGACCTCAGCACCGCCGCGTTTCTAGCATCGTTTAGTCCGTTTGTCGCCAGACGAGGATGCCCGAAAAACCTCTACTCCGACAACGGGACGAACTTTGTCGGTGCGTCGAGGGCCCTCCGCTCGGAGTTCAAGGCACTCCTCGTTGATGCGCGCGACCAAACTCTCTCGAAATACGCCCACCAAACCCTGGCATAGCATTCCATACCAGCCGCTGCTCCTCATATGGGCGGGCTGTGGGAAGCGGGAGTCAAGAGTTTCAAAACTCATTTCAAAAAGCTCGCATCGGATCATAAATTTAATCTAGAGTAGTTTAGCACCCTTCTGTGTAGGATTGAATTCTGTCTCAACTCCCGACCCCTAAGCCCATCGTCAAATGACCCGTCCAACCTGGAGCCACTTACCCCCGGACACTTCCTAGTCGGGGGCCACCTACTAGCGCCACCCGAGATTGACGTCAGCGAGAATCGCGCTTCGCTCGTCAATCGATTGGAAAAACTTAAGGCGCTGTATAAAACCTTCTGCAAACGGTGGAAATCGGAGTATCTCACCGAATTGCAGAAGCGCGTTAAGTGGAAGCATCCACAATCAAACCTTAAACAAGGAGACCTAGTCGTCATTAAGGAGGATAATCTGCCCCCCAATGAATGGAGACAAGGTCGGATAGCCACCCTTCATTATGGCCCCGATAACCGAGTTCGAGTCGTCGAACTGGATACGGCAAGGGGACAAATCACCAGGCCAATCACGAAATTGGTCCTACTACCACCCTCCAGTGAGGGCGAGAAAGATCTGTAACTTCCACCCGTCCAACAACCCGTTCTTGTTCACCCCGAACGAGGCCAACAACCCGCTTAACCCAGCTCCCGTTCACCCCGAACGAGGCCAAAAGAATCCTAAAGCAGATCCACTATCCGCCACCGAATACAATTGCACCCAGAAAAAATATGAACTGGGGAAAACACTCAACTCACTTCATCTCGTATTGTATCCTTCCGCCCCTAAACTGAATGAATCAAAACCATCCGTCAGTCCAGGCGTTTATAAACACTCGGTTACATAAACGGACATGCATATATATCATATGTATATATGCAAGGGTATGCGTAGCACAAACCCCCTATTCCAATGACTCTTCTTTCTATAGATCCGCGTGCTTAAAACGCGCCGCGGGATGTTGCCCTCCGGCCGAAATTGGCCACAGGTATTTTAATTAAACTCGGACCTCCCTGGCAAAAAAATGTATTCCCAAAAGAACTGCCAGTGCGAGAACCAATTCACCCTGAAATAGAAGAAGATAGCATTGGGAAAAGTATTGCACGATTCAATAGGTAAGGGTACGCTTAGCTTACTTAGTTTGGATCACCTGTTCATAAAATATTTGCTCAGAAAATTTATATATTGCATTTAAAGCTTAAGTTAGTAAATACTAGCGCACACTTCGCAACGACTAAATTGTGCAGGCCCACCTTATTCGGTGGCTCGAAGGACCAAATATTTTGCGGGGCAGTGTGGACCCGGGGAAGTCGGGCGTGTGCGTCGCAAATAAAAAGAAAGCAAAGAAAAGAATTAGAGCGAGTAATGACAAATGTATTCACGTTATAAACAATATAAATTCTTAGCTTTATTTATTATCAAAAAAGGAATTGCCTCACAAACCAATTCGAAAATTCAATGTTTTTAAAGTTGTTAATTACACATTCGTGCACGGCAAATGTTAATAATATGACGACCGCAAATTTTTGGATAAATTACAATTCAAAATAGAAATATTGGTGGCTGATTGCCAGACAATTGCCAAGTGCAAATTCTAATGTTATAATCGCAATTATTAAAAGGGATTACAATCGTAAAGTGCGATTATAGCGTAAATTATATGCACAAACTATGAAAGATACGTACTATGATAACTCACCTGTGAGATAGCTGCTGGCTCTTCTCTGCATTGCACATCACTGTAGACACATTAAATCCTTTCAGGACTTCTATCCGTGCTTAATATCACTTTGCACACACTACAACCTTTCAGGATTTCTATCTGTGCTGCATCTCACTGTATACACACTAAATCCTCGTCAGGATTTATATCTGTGGCTTACATAATCCTCGTGAGGATCTCTATAAGTGGTTCATATCACTGGCCACACATTAAATTCACGTCAAGATTTACATCTGATTCATTTTTTCGCTTGTCACTAAATTCAAATAAGATTGCTTTCTGTGTTAACACATACACATCAGTTCAGAGTTTCGATCCTTGTGTTTTTAAAGATTTTACTTACACAGCACAGGATTGATAGCTGGACTACGTTCAAAAAACAAAACACACTTAGAATTTTAACTGTGGTTGCATTTACACAAACGCCACTAAGTCCTTTAGCTCCAAGCTCGACACCTTCAAAGAAACAAAATATTCAGATTAATAAAATCCTTACTTAGACTTATATTAGATTGGCTGATTCCATAGTGGAGTTTGAACAAGATTTAAACTCTGCCCCGGCCGAGGGGCATATATATCTATAAGTATCTTAATGTTGGCATTTACTTGTTTTATTTTCTTTTTGCACAACCGCAGTATAGACATTACTATGTTGTTTATGTCTTCTTTGAAGTTTATTACATTGTTTATCTTTTGCTGTATTCTTAAGCTCTCTAAAATTAGTCTCGCCTTTTCTCTTTTTCCTATATCTAATATTTGTGCATGGTCAAAGTCCGCTATATGGTTACCCTTAGTCAATTGTTGCGCGAGAGCTGTGGTCATTTTTTTGTTTTTTGCATCTGCTCTGCATCTTTGCCTTTGCACTTTATTTGGTATACTACGTTATTTTGTTACTCTTTTTCCACTTTGTCCTTTGTTTTGGTAAAAAATATGTTTTATAGTGTTGTTAGGTTTGTGGGCGTAATGTATATTTTGAGATTTTATGGTTTTTTGGAGTATTTTGCTATCCGTTAGACCCGGTATAAATGTTACTCCGATAAATTTTTGGTTTTTTCCCCTTTCACAATTAGATGTTTCCTTTTTCTCTTTGCGTATTTTTTCCTTTTTATTTTCTAGAAGCCTGTCAATGAGCTTCTAGGGAAGCTGTTTTTAAATAAAAACTTTTTAACACATTTTATTACCTTGGCCCGTATCTATCTATGTATCCATGTATGTATGTAACGGAATTTTTGAGATTAGTTTTCACCGGTTTCTAGGAGTCTGATTAATTTAAAACTTTGCATACGTATCAAGGACCGATGACAATGCAATTATTTGAGAACAGATTCCCATTATCCTTATTAACACGCTTATATTAGCTTCACTTATATGACGCTTGTTTGTAACTCTCTTGCCTAGGCGCGCAAAGGGGGGTTAGACCCATCTAGCGGCAATTAGCGGCAAAACGAGTTGTGCTTAATAGCGGAGACACGAACCTCTGTGCTACGATGGTATCAACAGCAAATATCTAAATGGATTGTAGATACTAAAACAGCACGATATTTGCGTGTTTTTTTAGTTTTTTTAAACTACATTTATATAATTATAATGTTTTGGGTTACTGCCATGAACTCGATGTCGGTAAAGCGCCAGTTACCCATGAACGTATGTAGAAAAAACATGTCAGCTGACACGACCTATCTTATGAATGTGCAATGTAAACGAAAACTCACCGACGTTCAACGCACGTACGTACGTAGCCCGGAACGTAGAAATCAAAACAATTTTGATTTTTCCGTAAGAACGTGTCCGCTGATCGCTCTCTCACAAGACAGAGTCTAGCAAACTTTTGTGCGCTAATTGTTGACCGTTTGCAGTCTTATGCAAAAACACCTAATTAAAGTTTGAAAAATTGTGAAAATAATTCGAAATAGATATGTAAAAGTGCAGATTATAAATATGCAATCTATTTATATTTATTTAATATTAATTCCAGCCATTTACAACATCAAAAATTAAAATGGAAAAAGTTGATGTTTCCATAAGCATGCATGAAAATTGGTCAATGGCAATAGTGCTTTGCTCTAAACAATACACACACAAATATGTTATGTACATGTACACAGACACACACATTGATTCCTGCGGACTTGAGGGTTCGCTCAAAAGTGTTTCGTACGACAAACGTCCGTACGTACGGCACACGTCGGTGGGTAACTGCCGCTTAAGCATGCATGCAAACTGGTCAATGGCAACAGTGCTTTGCTCTAAACAATGCACACACAAATATATTATGTACATGTACACAGACGCACACATTGATTCCTACGGGCTTGAGGGTTCGGTCAAACGTGTTTCGTACGACAAACGTCCGTACGTACGACACACGTCGGTGCATACTTGCAGCTTTAAGCGTTATGGCTTTTCTGAAAAGGCTTGTCGCTGTATTTAGTTTTTGATTGTACGGATGGTTCGAATGGTAGTTAATTATTACTCCTGATGCAATGCTTTTTGCGCACCAATTCGTTAACAGTTTTTATTATTTTTAAGTCTAGGGAGGCTATTTTACTTTCTTGCTCTTTTTCTACTGTGAATTTTAAACTATTATGCTGTGCGTTCAATACTCTTAAAATTTCTTCCACGCCCTTTCTCTTTATGATAGGGAATATATCATCTACATACTTATTTATGTATTTGATATATATGTCATTTGCGTTAAGTTCAGCTATGCTGTCGTCAAGTATTTTGTCCAGTACTATGTCGGCTATGGTGGGAGATAGTGGATTACCCATGGGCATGCCGTATATTTCTGATATATTGTTGAGTTGTACATGAAGTTATTGTTTTCTGTCAGACAAAATTCGAGTATATTTTTTTAAAATCGTTTCTTTGTAATTTTTGGATGTTTTTCCAACTCTGACCACTTTTTCATTATTGTCTGTATTGGAAAGTGTATCGGGATGTTTGTGAATAGTGAAACTACGTCAAATGATATGAGGATTTCGTCATCTTCTACATGGATGTTTTTAAATTTGTCTTTTAATTGGAATGAATTTTTAATATTATATTCGCCATAAACTATATTTTTGAGTATAGCCCCGATATGTTTGGATAAGTTGTAACATGGTACTTTTGTCGCTGATGGTATTGGTCTAAGGGGCATGTTGTCTTTGTGTATTTTGGGATGACCGTATAGTCTCGATGCGATGGATGCTACACTGGACAAGTGAAATTTTTCTTTACTGTCGATTTCGTTTCTTTTCCGCATTTCGTTTACAGTCGTGTTATTTTTTCTCACAAGTTGTTGTCTTGGGTCTTTTTTTATCGTTTTATACACTTTTTTGTCACTTTATAATTTATTCATTTTTTTTACATAATCGTTTCTGTACATCAAGACTGTTTTGTTCCCTTTGTCAGGCTGGGTTAGAACTATTTCCTCCTTATATGTTGATATGAATTTTTTCGTGTCTTCATATGTTTCATTTATAAATTTGTCTTTTGGGTTGTTGCTGAGCCTTCTTTGGTAGTTGCTAATTTTCATTGCAATGTTGCTTCTTGCACTATCTTTGGTTCTGTCATCTTCGATTTCCTGAACCGCCTGCTCCAGTTCTGCGATGATATGCAATGGTGAAAAACTATTTTTGGTGACTGGTAGAGCAAATTTTGTGCCTAACGAAAGTAACCAACGGTAGTCTTATGGTATTTAAATTTTAGTTTTGTTTATAAACCAGTCTTCGTTAAATCGAATCCCAAATTGTTGTATGTTTTTAAAAATTTGTATTTGTAGCTTTTTTTGATGCGTTTTTTCTATCCCGATATCGATATATTTGATGTAATGATCTTGTTTTTATACAATGTTATTGTTCGGCCGGGGTGCGTCTGACCCTTGCGAGAGGTGGGCGCACCGAATTGATCTCAAAGAACGGGTGTATTTGAAAATAAATAAGAGAAGACGAGAATTTCTCATTATAAATTATAGGCTTTATTGGGCGGCCACCGTGGTGTGATGGTATCGTGCTCCGCCTATCACACCGTATGCCCTGGGTTCAACTCCCGGGCAAAGCAACATCAAAATTTTAGAAATAAGAATTTTCAATTAGAAGAAAATTTTTCTAAGCGGGGTCGCCCCTCGGCAGTGTCTGGCAAGCGCTCCGATTGTATTTCTGCCATGAAAAGCTCTCAGTGAAAACTCATCTGCCTTGCAGATGCCGTTCGGAGTCGGCATAAAACATGTAGGTCCCGTCCGGCCAATTTGTAGGGAAAAATCAAGAGGAGCACGACGCAAATTGGAAGAGAAGCTCGGCCTTAGATCTCTTCGGAGGTTATCGCGCCTTACATTTTTTTTTTTTTTTTTATTGGGTAAATATATAAAATAGTTTGGTTACAATATTACCTGAAGAAATCGTAGAAGAACGGCAGAGATCGCTGGCTGCAGGTGCGTGTGGGTTGGCTGTTGGAATCCAAGAGAGGCGGTTGTATCGAAAGCGACAACCGTTGACCCGAAAAATCCTCTGCTTTGGAGGGGCAAAGCACCCACATATCAACCCCGACATGCATATGCATGAGTGCTGACAAAAAGCACACATACACGTGCATGTACATGCATGTATATGTTAAAGTCTAGTATCGAATTGCAGAGCTGCATTAGGGGGATCGCATTCAGATGTGGAAAATTTAGGCATCCTGCCTAAATATGCCGCCCCCCCTTGCGATACGCAACATCGTTTACCCCCACCGATCTCCGACTGCTGAAAAGGAACGAGAAAAAACATTTGCATTAAAACTAAACTTAACCTAGATCGCGTATTTCGCCAGCGTCGCGGGTGGCCGGGAGTCCTGCCCGAATTGCGCAGCATGCCACATAAGCTAGGATGAAAGGAACATTTATTATAAAGTATACGTGAATATTTCTTACCATTTGATTATACCTAATTCTTAAAATATATAGAATCCATAAAGTAATATGGAGTAGAAGGTCAATAGTGCTGGACGAAGCGGCCGAGGTCTCCGTTCCAGACTGACAAAATTTTGTTTTCTCCTTTTGTTGGACGGAGAGGCCTAGGTCTCCTTTCCAGATTCGCAGTTTTTTTGGTTGGACGAAGAGGCCGACATCTCCGTCCCAGAATCGCAGGTTTTTTTTGTTTACGTTTTCCTGGGCTGGATGAGAGGCCGAGATCTCGGTTCCAGCGTCTAACGTATCGTGTCGCTCCGGGACGACTGCTTTTTTTGTTGGAGGAGGTGTGGCATCTTATTGAGGTGCCAGGGCGAGTGGCCGTGAGGTTGGTTGGGTGATGATTATTAGTGCTGTCGGACAGGACGTGATTTCGAGCAGCTTATGCATATTTAACAAAACCAGTAAGATTGCGGTGTGTGGGAGGTTGGAATGGACGTGATTCCAAGCCACCCACCCAAATCATTGCGTATTTAAGTTAGTCAGTAGATATTTCATTATTGCGTGTGAAAAAGAGTGTTATTTTATTAACAAACGTATTTTAAAATAAATTAGTATAGCGAGTTTAAACGGAGTGTAGAGGCCAACGAAATTATCCCTTTCCCACTAACTTTTAATTTACCCAAACCAAAAATTTTTTTCACTTCGCCTTAAAGGCTTCCGCTTAAATATACGAAAAAAATCAAAAAAAGTTGTAGAAAGCTTTTAGAAAAGGCTTTAGAGCTCTTCAAAATTTTGGTCGATAAATTGACCAAATGTTCTGAAAGCAGTAAAAACTTCAAGATTTTTTTTTTTAATTTTTCTTTTTAAATTATAAGAACTAACTCAATTCACATTGCAATTCAGTGTCTTAATTCAAGTATATTAATTTATGTGGTTGATAAAACATTATAAGGATGATAACTTAAACAATAGCATTTATATAAAACATTCGATTAACCAAAAATGCATATATTTATTAAAATTTCATTCAAAATCTAACCAAGTTAGAGGACAAAGCATAATTAATGATAACAAAAAAAAACTTTCAATTACGTTTTAAATAATTGTAAGTTTAGTTAGTTGAATATTTGTGGAATTTTTGAAAACATGTTTTGTCCCGTGAAATACATAAGTGCACTTGACACTTAAGGCAAATAAAGAAAGTGCGTCCTGTACATCCAGGATTTTTACATCTCGTAGGACTCGTTAGGCCGTCGTGTCCTGGAAGATGTTCCACTTTGTACTCAATAATCTCCGGTGGTGGTCGTGCTTCATACTTTCTTTTGCTGGATGTTGGTTCTGCATTTAATTCGATAGTGTTCCGTGGTCTTCCTCGTTTTCGTATTTCACTGGTTTTCGAGTACATCGCAAGGTGATTAGCTACCGTCATTCGCAAATGAAGCAAATTCATTATACTTTTCTTCGGAAGGTTGTTAGCAGCGCAGTCTTTCCGATATAATAGCCAGCGCAAAGTCAATGGAATGAGATACAAGTCGAAGTGTCCATTTAGTTGACTTGAGAAATATTCTATTGTAACTTATCAATTGATCCAACAAGTCAACTCCACCAATCGAAGAGTTATATTTTCGTACTGCTTCAGGTCTTTTTAACTCTAACATTTTCTTTACTTTATAAAACATATTTTACGATCGTTGCTCACTAGACACTCAGACGCGCCCGTCCTTGTTTTAGCAGTTCCTTGTCTGATATCAGCGAAGGCTTACCGAACCTATTTATGCGTGCCGTACCAGTTGCATTAATTTTCAACTGCGTTAGAATTTCAAACAGGTTGAAAGAAATGAAAAAATTATCAAAATAAACCCCAAGGGTTTGGCTTCCCTTTGTGATAAACTTTACAGGCAAGTTTTCCTTTAAAAGGTATTAGCTGTTCGTCAATGCAAACATCTTGCTCGACGGGTTCATTTAGCATCTACTCCTAATGGCATTGATTAATGGACGTGCTGTCACAAATTTGTCATTGCAATCTTTCGGTATCTCCAAATTGTCGGTAAAATGCAACAGTTTACGGAGCTGCGTTAATCGCCTCATTGTCATTGAGTCTTTAAAAAGAGTCACACACAGGGTGGGATCCCAGAGCACTGAAATTCTCCGTAACTGCATACTTCCCATAGCGATTTGCAGACCTATTAGAACTTGTATTTCTTCCTTGGTGGCAGTTTTGTAGCTTGAAATGGATCTCTGAGCTGCGTACAAATTTGTATAAAAAGTGCTTTTCAAATAACTCCGAAGTGAGAAACTGTTGAAAATAAAAGAAAGGTGTGCTTTGGCTACAATTCTATTCAGTAGAGCTTTGATTGAAAAGAAATGGGCTGGGATCATATTCATATTTTCCCCATGTTATGTCTTTTTTCCCTGTTACAATGAATTCAGGGTTGTCTGAATATTCATTATCATCTTCTGATCCAATAGCTTCAAAAACCTCTTCTTGAAAAGCTAGACTCATTCGCATTTTCTTTGTCAATATTTTTTCGAATAATAGAATCTATCATAACTTCATTATCAGGATCAATAATTTCTTCATTGGCATATCTTTCTTTGTTACTATTTTGCCGTGCTGTAGAATCTATTATAATATGATACTCAGGATCAAGTATTTCATCAAAAACTGGATTGACGTTGGTGATATTTGCTACGTCATCAATATCATCTTGATCTGAATTATCTTCCTCCAAATCCGATAAATGTGCATCTGTTTTATTCAATATATCCACAATTTCTCTATCAGATAAGCCTTTTCTACATGTACTCATATTTTATTTTATTTTTCAAACGATAACGCTTACAAAGGAAACTGTATCACCCACAAATACAATACGCAAACTAACTTGTCATGCGGAGTCATAGATACAAATTATTTGAATAAAATAAAATTTTCCAATCCATAAAATTTTCAATTTTTATTCAAACGCAAAGCCTACTAAGTTAAGTTGAAAAAAAATTTCAAATTTCATTCAATCGCAAAGCCTACTAAGTTGATTCATTTTGAAACTGTCGCTTCAGCAGCAAGCGAGCCGCAGCAACCATTCCTGACATTTGTGCAAAATATTGACCAAATTTAATTTGTACATTATATTGCACATCAGATTTGCGGATATTTGTACAGTATTTTTTACACATTTTTTAACAGCGTTAAATAATTTTTATTTTACAAAATTGTTAAAGATTGTTAATTTAATTTTATTGTGTGAAATGGTAACTTTCAATTGCCATAGATGCTCATGTGGAATATTTTAATTTACTTACTTAAAATATTAAAGATTTTATGTGCCCTGATAAATAATAAAATTTTCGTCTATAGACATTTTTATAAAGTTCTATAGCATCAACACCATTTTCGGGATGTTCGTAAAACTTTGTGGTGGGTGAGAAAAGATACGAATTATTATTATTACGTAACTTTTTTGTTTTAATCTATTATAATTATAAAACTGCTGACTCACGAGTTGAATAATTTTTTTTTGTACAATATATTGACTAAATGCAAGGAAAAGGTTATGCATTTAATTGTGTGCGACAGCTCATAACGAATAGAGAAAATCATTATTAAATTCGAAGATCCACCAACTGCTTAGGCATATATTAAGTGGATGAAAAATGTCAAGCTGTTTTAAACGGAATATTAAATCCAATTTCACCAAGCAGAATTGTGTTATTTGCCATCCACTGACATGAATTTTCAGATTTGCGAAGCTTTTCAAGACGGGTTTTATCTGCACGTACCATTAGGCAAAATGTTACATGCAACCCTGTCGTATGTTTCTTTGTCAGCTGATAGCTAGTGTGGTGGATTTGTGGAGCGATAATTTATATTTATACATTATGTATTTTGTCGTTGCACTAGTGCCGTAGAAAAAGTTTATTTTATCTCATTTCGAGACCGGTTCATTTCGGGAGTCCGACTCTTGTCTTTTGTACCGAAGCCTTAATCATGACTCCTTGTGATGTTTGCTGTTGAAAGCAACAAGTCCTGCCCACCATTCCTTGTATCTAATTTGAACGAAAATAAAGGTTGTAAGTAAAACGATGACGTACCGAAGTCGCTTCCCAAGGCCGTCGGTTCTATGTACCGGAGCGACTCGGGATTTTTCCCGACCAAGGACTGCCATTTCAGTGTAACCCCATTTAATTTGTTGCGTCCCTCCAACAAATTGTCATCCTCCCAGCAGCTCCTTGCAGCGGCACTGCTCCATATTCTCTTGCTCCGGGAAGGTATCGAACCCAATCCGGGTCCGTCTCCTGACCCCGGTCCTAAGAAATGGTTTTACTGCATTTGCCGGAAAAGAATCTTTTTAGGACGCTCATACTCTTGTCAGTGTGTCTCGTGTAAGGGATAGTAGCATCGGACAGGTTGTTCTGGGCTAGATCCCAAAACCAGACGTACACGTAACTTCTATAAATCATTTGTGGCTCCTTGCTGTTCACGCCCTAGGACGTCCCGTAATCTGCGCCTTAGCGCCCCCCCCCCCCCCCAACTACATTCCAGCTGCCCTGCTGCTTAGCAAGCCACAACAAATACCCGCTGCTGCCCTCGGCGCCACCAACTCATATGGCTGATCCCACTCATACCTACAATCTCCGTAGTAGAGTCGGGAGCAATGCCGAGCACCAGCCCCTGCCCCCGTCTTCTCTCCCCTCCTTTCCGGCAGCAATTGTGTAGGTCAGGGAAACAGACTCTTAGTCCCTACCTCCCTTTGCACCGTTTTCCAGAACAGAATATATATGTTTGCGACATCCGCCCAATGCAGCTCCTGTCATGGATGGTGCCACTTTCCTAGATGTTCTGGTCTCCGCAACGGCAACCGCCTGACGGGTTTCATTGCGCCATGTTGCCAGGCCGCATACCCAAATACACCGGGTACCCCAATGCTTACCCAAGGACGTCCAGTTCCAGGGCCACAACAGCAGCTGAGTCCTAGCCTTCCACAACCCAGGCGTAGTCACCCGTCACTTACTCCCAGAATGGCGACGTCTCCCCCTATGCACTTCAGACTTCTGCACTTAAACTGTAATGGATTAACTGGGAAGATCACGGAGATGGTCGATTTCATTAAGCGGCACAACATCCGCATTGCTGCGATTCAACAGACTAAACTCACAGCAATATCTGCACTGCAGACCTGTGCTGGGTATAATGTCCACAGAAAAGATCGCGGGAGCGGAAATGGAGGCGGGCTCGCGTTTATCATACACCACTCTGTGCAATATCATATATTTGATCCCGGCATCGACCGCAGGGACAGTGTCTTAGAGCGTCAAGGCTTATCTGTCCGGTCGGGCGATGGAAACCTAGAAATCATCAACATCTATATCCCTCCTGCCGCCTGTTGCCCCAGTGGATACCGCCCTAAAATTAGCGCCTTACTCACTGGCAATAATCGCTCGAGCGTTCCGCCGACTTCATCGTCACAGAAAAACGCACTTTCATTAACTTTAAAAAAGGAAAGAGGGACGAATACAAATCCTTTACAGACAACCATTTTGCTGCCCTTCCTATCCCGACTGATGCCCGCCAAGGGGAGCGTACTTTCCACAAGGTCGTTGAATCCGCCTCGGCTCGTTTCATTCCCTATTGTTAAATAATATAAATCTGGCAACTCTAATTATCAGTTTTCTTTTCATACTATTTCATTATACCTCTGTTCGTATTATACTGAATAAAGTTAGTCGCCATCTTACTCTGAAACTGCGTGTACAAATCTCTATTACAACAGGTTATGGGCCTATCCACATAGAGTAAAATTAAAGTTAAATATATTAATTTAATTAAAATGGCGACGGGCACACTCAGTTTTCCTTTCGAAAAACTTCGCGGTCGGGAAAATTTTGATGTTTGGCGGCGAAATGCAAAGTCATACTTGGTGCTGAAAAATTGTTGGAAAATCACCGAAGCAGGTTTGTCTGAAAATGCATCGGAAAAAGATCGTGACACAAACGAACGGGCACTGGCGGAGATTACGCTCATGGTGGAGCCGAGTAATTTCTCGCACATAGCAAATGCACAGACGGCAAAAGAAGCATGGGATTCAATAATGGCAGCGTATGAGGACAGTGGTTTAACTCGCAAGGTAGGGCTTTTGAAAAAGCTGGTGCAGTTAAAACTCGAACAGTTCCAGACCATACAGGATTATGTGAATGAAGTGGTCATGACTTCAATAAAATTGCAAAGTGCAGGTTTAAATGTCGGTGATGAATTGATTGCATCTTTATTGCTAGCTGGGTTGCCTAATGAGTATCAAGCTCTTGTTATGGCAGTGGAAACTTCTAAATCGAAGTTAACCGTCGACAGCGTAAAGAATTTGTTGTTGCAAGACGTCAAATTGGATTGTAGTAAGGAATCCACCAACAACGCTTTGTATTCGAAGGATTTCGAACCGAAAAAGAATGACAAAAATTCTAATCGTAATAAGTTTCGTTGTTTTAATTGTGGTCAGGAAGGCCATATGCGTAAAGAGTGTCGTAAATCTATACAGTCGAAAAAAGCAAATGAGAACGAAAGTAAAAGCAAGACAGCTATGTTTTCAAATTCTTTGCTAGCGAATTCGTGTTTACACTCTCAGAGTGGCGAGTGTGTATGGTACGTCGACTCAGGCGCAACGTCGCATATGACGAATGATCAACAGTTGCTTTCAAAAGTTCGAGCAGCAGAACACAACGAAGTTATTTTAGCTAACAGTGAGCGAGTTCCTGTTAACAGCGTAGGAGATGTTAGCCTACTGTTAAATGTCAACAAACAGAAAATTCCAACTAATGTTCGAAATGTTGAATATGTTCCTAGTCTTTGTGCAAATCTTTTGTCAGTTCGACAAATGACTAAGCAAAACAAAAAGGTGGTGTTCGAAAAAAATGTATGTAAAATTTTCGATGTGAAAGGCAATTTAATAGCAAAGGCATTTGCGGACAACGATTTATACAAGTTGGATTGCGTTAAAAATAAAGTTGGGAGAGCAATGACTACAGTTGATAACTTTGAGCTTTGGCATCGTAGGCTGGCACACATTTGCAAAGAAAATATGAAACGAGTGCAGAATTCAACGATTGGCGTTAATTACAGCAGCACAAGTGACAAAGGGTGTATTATATGCTGTAAAGGTAAACAAACCAGAAATATAAACAAATCAGCTGGTACGCGTGCAGAAAATTTGTTAGACATCATACATTCTGACGTGCTTGGTCCAATTAGCACAAAATCGTTCAGTGGTGCAAGATTTTTACTTGTATTTGTTGATGATTTTTCAAGAAAGGTATTTGCGATACCGATTGTACGAAAGTCAGATGTGTTTGCTAAATTTAAGGAATTTAAAAGCGAAGTAGAGACACAGTGTGGCCGTAAAATAAAAGTGCTGAGGACAGACAATGGCACTGAATATTGCAACGAACCATTTGAAATTTTTTTGCGTGATTGTGGCATTGTTCATCAAAAAACAGCTCCCTACACGCCCGAACAGAACGGGGTGGCTGAGCGTATGAACCGAACGTTGATTGAACGTGTTAGATGTATGTTATTAGATTCTGGCCTGAGAAATATATTCTGGGCAGAGGCTGCAAACACGGCAGCATATTTGGTAAACCGCATTCCATGTAGAGGTAATAATCGAAGTCCAGAAGAAATATGGTCAGGTGTTAAACCTAATTTAAAGCATTTACGAATATTTGGTTGTACAGCGATTGTACACATACCGAAACAAAAACGTTCAAAACTTGATGCAAAATCAGATGAGTGCATATTTGTAGGATATTGTGCTGTGTCAAAAGCTTACCGGCTTTATCGTAAATCTGATTACAAGTTTATTGTGAGCCGTGATGTTACATTTATAGAAAATTCATGTGACGTAACGAAACATACAGAGCCAAATTTGATTATTGATATTATTGATACAAGGGAAGATTATAACATTAACAATTCAGAGGAGGATAATATGAGCGAATTGTTAGATGTCAACAAATCTTCGGACAGTGACTACGATACTCCTGATGAAAGTGAAGCAGTTAATATGCATAGTGACGATTATGATAAATTGCATCCAGTTCGTCGGTCGGAGCGTATTGCAAACAAAACGAAAAGAAATTTGTTGTTGACAGTGGTGTCTGATGCTGATGACCCTGTTAGTGTTGAAGAGGCATTGTATAGTGCAGAATCAAGTGCCTGGAAGCGCGCCATGGAAGAGGAGATGGATTCTCTTAAGTCAAACAACACGTGGGTGCTTACGAAATTGCCTGCTGGTAAAAAGGCAATAAGTTCAAAATGGGTATTCAAAGTGAAACGTGATGCAGCTGGTGAGCTTGTTCGTTATAAAGCAAGGCTCGTTGTGAAAGGTTGCTCGCAGAAACAAGGCGTCGATTATTCGGAAACATATTCACCGGTAGTTAGGTATAACTCATTGCGATTCTTGTTCGCCATGGCAGCGAAATATGACTTGGCGGTGCATCAATTAGATGCGGTAACAGCATTTTTAAATGGTGAGCTTCGTGAAGAAGTATACATGAAGCAACCGGAAGGCTATGATGATGGTTCAGGCAGAGTATGTCGTTTGGTAAAATCACTATACGGCTTGAAACAAGCAAGCAAAGTTTGGAACGATAAATTGAATACAGTACTCATCGGTCTAGGACTAGTTCGGAGCGAAGTCGATCAATGTATCTACTATTGTGTAAAAGATCAAAGTATGGTTTACGTAGCGATTTATGTAGACGACGTGTTGGTGTTCTCCAATGACAAAAAGGCTACACAGCGTATTAAGAGCGAGTTGTCTTCCAGATTTAAAATGAAAGACATGGGTTCAGCGTCATCCGTATTGGGCATGCGAGTTCAAAGAGATGAGGTAAAAAAACTAATAAAACTTGATCAATCTGAATATATTTGCAGTGTGCTCAAACGTTTTGGAATGGATGACTGTAATGCCGTTGCTACGCCACTTGATTTGTCACAGAAGCTAACTATTGAAATGTGTCCACAAACTGAAGAAGCAAAGAAAGAGATGGAAAATGTTCCATATATGGAGGCTATTGGTTGTCTGTTGTACGCAGCACAGAACACTCGACCTGATATCAGCTTCGCGGTCAATTTACTGAGTCGGTTTACACAAAATCCCGGCAAAGCTCATTGGCTTGCAGTGAAGCGTGTGATGCGATATTTGAAGGGAACTATAAACAAAGGCATCGTGTACAAAAAATCTGCTGAAGGTCTAGTTGGATTTTGCGATGCTGACTGGGCAGGAGATCTTGATCAGCGTCGATCAACTTCTGGTTACATGTTCGTTATGCAGGGTGGTGCTATATCTTGGTCAACGCATAGACAGCGAACCGTTGCATTGTCATCAACAGAAGCAGAACTTATGTCAATAGTGGGTGCAATGCAAGAAACGATTTGGTTGAACCGATTGGAATCTGAGCTTATTCCTCGTGATGCAAAAACAACAACATTGTATTGCGATAACAAAAGCGCAATTCATATTGTTCGTAACAACAATTTTTCTCCACGTACTAAACATGTCGATATAAAGGTGAAATTCATACAAGAAAGGCTGGAAGATAAGTCGTTAAAGCTAGAGTACATTTCTACAAGCGAGATGTTGGCAGATGGTTTAACGAAAGCTATACCAGCTGTTAAAAATGAATTTATTAATGTCGGAATAGGTTTACAGTAAACTTACATATGTATTACTTAACATAGTTTTTGCAATGTAAACATTTTGGATTTGAATTAATGGTCGTAAATTTTTACTTATATATATTTACAATGTTGCCAGATGTTCTATTAAAGGGAAGTATTGTTAAATAATATAAATCTGGCAACTCTAATTATCAGTTTTCTTTTCATACTATTTCATTATACCTCTGTTCGTATTATACTGAATAAAGTTAGTCGCCATCTTACTCTGAAACTGCGTGTACAAATCTCTATTACAACATTCCCGCTGGTAGGATTCCCGAAATTTGGCCCACTTCCCGGCGGATGCCGCAAGTTTAGCGAGAGAACGTGACCTTATAAAACAGCTCGATCCCGGCGACCCACAAATAAGGGATATAAACCAACGCATCGGATTGCTTGCGGATGAACACAAGCGGGCGAAATGGGAGGAGCACCTAAGCGGTTGTAACCTCTCTGCCGGTGTAGGTAAACTTTGGTCCACCGTAAAGTCCCTATCGAATCCGTCTAGGAACAATGACAAAGTTTCCATCGCCTTTGGCGATAAAGTGCCGTCGGATGCGAAAAAATGCGCCAACGCTTTCTGCCGACAATATATAATGCATTCTACGGTCGACAAAGATAGACGGAGGGCCAAGAGACACGCACATAAACACAAATTCAGCGCGTCACCAATTACCATCATCGCCAAAGAGGTTGAGGATGACATCGGTCATGCTATCACCACCACCGCGCTAAATGCCACCAGCACCCAGATAAATTGCGGTTTAAATCAAAACCCCCACCATAGAACAGTACTCGGTGCGCTAGACCCATCAAAAGCTTTTGATACGGTTAACCATGGCACGTTACTGCAATACCTGGAAGGGTCTTCCCTTCCACAATGTCTTAAAAGGTTGACCGCAAATTATCTGGGTGGTCGGCAGGCATCGGTGCAATTTAGAAACGAAACATCAAAACCAAGAAGAATTAAACAAGGGGTGCCAGAGGATGGTGTCCTATCCCCACTTTGGTTTAATTTCTACATATCTAAGCTACATTCGCCACCAGAAGGAGTTACTATCGTTTCCTACGCCGATGACTGCACAATAATGGCCACAGGCCCAGGCCCACAGATCGATGAGCTTTGCAACAGAATAACGGCTACCTCCCTGATCTCTCCAGTTTTTTCGGCTCGCGAAACCTGGCATTATCACCAACTAAATCCTCCGCGACCTTATTTACAACATGGACGTCCCAAATGTAGTCCATTTTGATCATCCACGTCAATGGAACTACGCTACCGACTGTCCTACACCACAAAATCTTAGGTGTGACGTTTGATCAGGATTTACATTTTGGTGAGCACGCAGCCGCAGTTGTTCCGAAAATCCAGAGCCGTAATAAAATCAACAAATTCCTTGCTGGCAGTACTTGGGGAAAAGACAAAGAAACGCTCATTACCACATACAAAGCAATTAGCCAGCCGATTGCGTGCTACGCGTCCCCTATATGGTCGCCAAGCCTAAAAATTACGCACTGGAAGAAGCTACAGGCCTGCCAAAATACTGCTCTCAGAATCACCACGGGCTGTCTTCTCATGTCCACAGAACACCATCTACATAATGAGGCGAGAATACTCCCCATCAGGGAGAGAAATGAGATGCTAACCAAACAGTTCCCGTTGAATACCAAGAAAACTGGGCATCCCAACAAACATCTGATTGATGAGCCAGAACCGCCTAGTAGCTTAAGGAGTCATCTCCGTAAGCATTTTGAGGAAATACGGCACCTGAGAACTCAGCCGTATGAAGCAAAAAAACACAAGCAGGTCCTCAGCGAACTCCACAAATAGGCGTCGAACCTTTATGCCAGGAATTGCCCGGCGAATCCAGTACTCAAAGCACAGTACCAAAAACTTGGAGGAGGAACGCATACTCCCCAGGGAAACGCGAGTCACTCTAGCTCAACTTCGTTCTGGATACTCTAACAGGTTAAACTCTTACCTATCCAGTATTAACCCCGACATACAAAATGTATGCCCCGCTTGCAATGTGTCCCCACATGTAACCAATCATCCCTTTAACTGTAATGTGGAACCAACGCCTCTAGCACCCCTTTCGTTATGCTCCACCCCTGTTGAAACAGCAAGTTTCCTTGGACCCCCGTTAGAGGATATTGATGACAATTTGTGATCGGTCGCAGCTGTTAGGTGGGGCGAAGCACTGCTACAACAACAACAACAACGTGCCGAAGTCGGTTATCTGTGGTAGTATTTTTGTTACATTGGAATCCGGGAAATGTGCATTCTTTGTTTTAGAATAAATAATCCTTGTTTTGTACGAATATAAACCGTAGCTCTTGTTTTCGTTTTTTTTTTTTTTGATGAAAATCTACCAACTACTACTATTTTCATTTGTGGTCTACCAACATGCTCTAAAAGTCAGCGTATTGGTATAAGTATACCAGCAGCAAAGACAAAAAAAAAGAGCGAACATCCATACACACCTGTGTATAAATTCGAATATTACTCAGAATGGAAACAACTAAATCGAATGATTTTTCCCGTTTCTTTTTTTTTTCTACTACGGCGCGTGGCTTGCTTATTAATATCAATTTCATTGTGAAAACGCTTACAGGTTGCAGAGGCCAATTTTTTGTAAAATACACTAATTTTAAACAAAGTTTGCGTTATTTAACACCTTATTCTGGGATTACACCAGAAATTATGGATACGGTAATGAAAAATATGAAAGATGAAGTACGTGGAGTTCTGCCACCAGATGTATTTGTTGGCGGGTCAATCTATAAATCTCGACTCGGACGCAATGAATAAAATGCATAATTGGACCAAATGCCGCCCTCAAAACTCAAGACCCATCCAGTGGTCAGGAACACAAATCGGCCACCCTCAAACGGTTAATAAAACCTTACATAAACTTCGAGAATGTACATATATTTTTAGTAAAAGGAGATAACTAAACTATGCTTTGGCGGAGCGAAGGAGCCACTGGCGCGCCTTGTTGGACGGCCATAACCGTTTAGACGGTTAAGCGCCAATTAAGTAAGTAAGTAAGTAAACTATGCTTTTGTTTAGGCCACCAGCAAATTAATCATCCTGGACGAGGCTACAGACTTGGCATACCAGTTTGTTTTTATGCCATTGTTGAATCTGTGGAGTTGAATATCCAAAAACGCCAACTTTTTATTTTCTTCTTCTTCACAAGTAAATTTGATTTTTGTATGTTAGTTATTGAGGGTTTTCAATATCATTTCTACGTCCGTTTTCTTAATTATAGCAAATGTGTCGTCTACGTATTTCTTTATGTATTTTATATAGGTTCCTTTTGATCTTAATTCAGCTATACTATCGTCTAGTATTTTGTCTAAGACAATGTCCGCTACAGTCGGGGATAGAGGATTCCCAATTGGCATTCCAAATATTTGTTGGTATATTATTTCGTCGTTAACAAAGTATTTGTTGTCTCTCAAACAAAATTCTAGGACCGATAAAAATTGCTTCCTCGTAAGAGTTATTTTGTTCTCTAGAGTTGGCCACTGTTGCATAAATGTTCGGATTGCTAAGTGGATTGGGATGTTCGTAAAAAGCGAAACGACGTCAAAGGATACCAGTATTTCGTCGTCTTCGATTCTAGTTTCTTTTAAATCTTCTTTCAGTTGTAACGAGTCCTTGATATTATAATTTTCCGAGACAATATTCTTTATTATTTTTCCAATGAATTTAGCGAGTTTGTAGCATGGGACGTTAACTGACGATGAAATGGGTCTAAGTGGAATATTTTCCTTGTGAATTTTTGGTAGTCCGTATAATTTAGGTGCACTAGCTGCATGGCATGTAAATAATTGTCTAGTTTTCGCGTCAATGTTCTTTTGCTTATATATTTCAATTATGAGCGCATTGTTTTTCCTTAACAACTGTCTCCTTAACTGTGTCTATCATTTCTCTTGTGATGACCATATGATCACTGGATATGTGCCTTCCCCCTAACTGTGTTGAATGAGCACAAGGCCTAACAGGGAAATGAAAACAACATAACTTGAAAAAAAAATTCTAAAAAAAATGTTGGTAAATGTGTAAAGAGACTGGGCAGTATTAGCAAACCGGTGCACATCCCCCAACCTAGAGTGTTGGTGCGGTGTGTCATTGGATTTTGCTTTTCCGAATATCTTTCCCATGATATACTCCCCGCTTTCCTGTATTGTCATCCTGTAATTCGTATAAACAATTACCTTTTACTGTAATGACTTTTGCTTTTACGAACTTTGGGGCGAAATTCGAGCCACATTTTTTTGTGGCATCACTTAGAACGAAATTCTTCCTGTATACGATATTTTCGTCTACGCTTCCTAATTTACGGAAAGGCTCATACTCGTCGGCATGCGACGTCATTTTCTGTCCGAAGGCAGCATAGTATGGCGAACAGCCGATGGTCTGATTATATGAGCTTCGCAATGCTTCAGCTATGCTAGGCAGGTGCTTATCCCATTGGGTCTGGTCCTCCTCCAGATATGCTCGTATCCCTGCAATTACCGATCGGTTAATTCGTTCGCTCGCATTTGCTTGTGGACTATACAGGGCCGTATACACATGTTTGATTCCACGCCCAGCAAGAAGTTTGTTAAATAGAGCTGATTTAAACTGCTTGCCATTTTCACTTAACATAATTTCTGGAGTACCGAATACGCTTTCTTTGCTCGTGTTCTTGCAGGAAGTTGCAGATGCCCGTCGCATTAAAGTTCCTTAAAGCTTTGAGTAAGGGAAATTATCTAAGACTATAACAATTCCGGCATTGCCATGTCGAGATCTAGGATACGGACCTAATAGGTCTATGTAAAGCTTCTGAAGTGGGCGCTGGACAGTGTATTGCGCTGACATAGGTGGACGCAATGTTACGTTTGGCGCTTTAGTACTTCGGCAGGTATCACAAAGGCCGATATATTCTTTAACATCGGCTGTCATTTTAGGCCAGTAAAAGTTCTTTCTTAATCGTTCTAATATTTTCGCGATTCCGCCATGACATTTTGTTGGCGGACAGTGAGCATTTTCTATAGCTTTTTTGACCAAATTTTTAGGGATCCACAGCTTCCAATTATACACAAACCGCTCTGCGTTACCGTCAGAATGCTCTGTTTTTTTGTACACTCGATCATAAACTATTTGTAAGTCAGGCTAGCTTGATTGTTTTGGACATGGTGTATTAGCTTTTTATACTCGGCGGACTGAAATTCGGCCGAGCCCAAATCTAAAAGCGGACACGCTTCCATCTCACTGATCTCTTCAAAACTTTTACATTTTGAGACACTTTACGGTGTTCTATATTAAAGCGACCTGGTTGGCAAGTCCGTCTGACGCATAAGCCATTGAAGAGTGGCATGGTCGGTGACAATATTAAAGTCTTGTCCTTCAACATAGGGCCGAAATTTTTTTAGACTGAGAATGCCCGCAAGGCATTCCAGCTCTGTAACGCTGTAGTTACATTGGGCCTTGTTAAGTTTTTGCGAGAAGTATACGATTGGCACCTCGACGCCATCATCGTTTTTCTGTGTCAATACAGCACCTACACCGAGCTTAGAAGCGTCGCATTGGAGTATGAATAGTTTCTCGTAATTTGGACTAGCTAAGACGGGAGCTCAACAAAGCATTCCTTTCACAGTTTCAAATGCTTTCTGCGCATCGTCATTCCAAGCAAACCCTTTTCCTTTCTTTAACAAGTTTGTTAGGGAGTTGTACTGGAGGCAAAATTGATCACGAACCGGCGTTACCACAGTACTAATCCGTAGAAGCGCCGAAGTTGTTTTACAGTGGCTGGGACCGGATACTTAGTCACAGCCGGAAGCTTATCCGGGTCAGTGTTTAAGGTTCCATTCCCCACAATATGTCTAAGGTATTTTATTTCCTTGATGCAAAATTTGCTCTTTCCTTCATTAATCGTCAAACCAGCTTTTCTGAGGTGAAGTGCGACTTCGGAAAGGGGGGAGAAGTGTTTGCTAAAAACTTCAGAAGGTCGTCTAAATAGACGAACACTTGATTCTTCAAGTGGGGAGGAATGACGCGATCTATCAGACGACAAAGCGCTTGAGGGGCGTTGCATAAGCCAAAGGGCATTACGCTATAATGGTACAAGGGACGATTGCGGACTGTGAAACAAGTGTAATCTCTAGAGTTTTCGGAGAGAGGAATTTGCCAGAAGGCTGGACGCTGATCTAGTGAACTTATGTAATGTATATTGAAAGGATTTTCCGTCATCCCTTGTTAAATTTGGTTCTGAGACAAACCGGTTTCGGCGTTGTGCCATCATCAGTGTCGATTTTCGTTCTGATCTGTTGTTCTCGTTTGTCCTGTATTTATAGTTCGTAGGTACATGAGCAGGTATTGTCAAAGTTGATGCTTGTGTATATTTAGTTATGTGTATGTGCTGTGTTCATTCAGAACCGAGGGTGGTAGGTAAAAATCCGTGATTTTAGCCGTTTGACCTTCTTTGTGGGTTTGTTGTTTTGGTGTGTTAATTGTTTTGTGTTTATTTGTTGTTGTGTGTTCGTCTGTTGTACCTGTGTGATTACTTTGTTTCTTGTAAACACGTTTTAACGGCACGAATATTGTGTCAGAAATTGTCTTTATCTGTTTGTTTATTATTTTACCGTCGAATGTTTTCTGTTTGTAGATTTCCATGTTTTCGAGTACGTTGAGACGTCGGCGTTTCGATTGTATGTGAAGAACCCTAACTGTTTTATTGATGTTTGCTGGGGAACATTTATTCTCGACCATGTGATTCGCGAAGTTAGACTCGGGTATAATGTTTGGATTCCGTATTTTTTGTTGTAATCTCTAGTATGTTCTCTGAACCTCGTTCTTATTTTCCGTCCTGTTTGTCTTATGTAACTATGCTGGCATCCGCAGGTAAGCTTGTATACGCCGCGGCTGCTAAACGGATCCTCTGAGTTAGTGTTAGTTCTTAGTTTTCGCCATAGACTGTTCGATGTTTTGAATGCTGTGTTAATGTAGTATTTTTTAAAGAAGTTTGCCAATGTATATGTTGCTTTTCCAGTATATATAATAGCCGTCCGGCTATTATTTTCCTTTTCGTTATTTCCTTTTGGTTCTCCATTTCTCCTTCTGAGCTTATCTACTAGTGCTTTTTTATATCCGTTGTTTGCAGCGATATTATATATGACCTCAAGTTCTCTCTTATATGCCTCTTGTGTAAGCGGTGTTCTTTCAAGTCTATGTACCAAGTGCCTTAATGCTGCATTTTTATGCTGTTGAGGGTGATTTGAGGTATTGTGTATTATTGTATCGGTGGCCGTTGACTTTCTATATATGTCATAGTTAAATCTTTTGGCTTCTTTACCAATATTTATGGTGAGGTCTAGATAGTTGATTCCTCCGTCTTTTTCAGTTTCCATTGTAAATTTTATATTTCCGTGCTGCTTGTTGAGGTACTCCAGTACAAGCTCTTCGTTATTAGTAGTTAAAATGCATATTATGTCATCCACGTATCTAGCATAAAATGACACGCCTAATTTGGACTTCAGCTCCTGTATGTACTTTTCTTCCAGATTTTGCATGAACACTTCCATAAGAATTGCTGATGTGGGGCTTCCCATTCCAAGACCGTTTGTTTGTCTATATATTTTATTGTTGAATTGAAAATAGTTTTTACGTAAAGTGGTTCTTAGCGTATTTGTGATTTGCATACTTTTCACTTTGTTTTTTGTATTATGAACTATTGTTGAGCTAACTATGTCCAAAGTCGCTGATAGTGGTATAGATGGGTATAAATCTTTTATGTCAAAAGATACCAATTTGCTGTTTCTTGTTAGCTCTACGGTCTCAAGTCTCTCTATTAGTTCTGTTGTGTTAGCTATTGCATATTCGTTCCTTAGCTCCAAAGTATCTATCAATATCGTTTTTAAATATTTGGACAGCTTGTAACATGGTGCCGATTTAAAATTAATTATGGGCCTCATTGGCGTGTCCGGCTTGTGGATTTTTGCTAGCGCAACCAGTGGAGGAGCCGAAGGGTTCATTTGGACCAATCTATGTGCCATATTAGAATCTACTATATTGGTTGCATTCTTTATAGCAACTTTGATTTGTTTTTGGTATTCATCTGTTGGATCCTCTCTCATTCTACGACATTTTATTTCCTCTATGAGATCCTCGGTTTTGGATATATATTGCTCTTTTTCGATTAGCACAGTGGTGTTTCCTTTGTCCGCTTTCGTTGTGACAATATTGTTTTTCCTTAGTTTATGCCATAGATTCTTTATTGTTTTCTCCTCTGTATTCGGTTTTTGTCCTTCCTGTGCGTTCATCTCCTTTTTTATGATTTCCCTGCACATGTATCTTGCGTGCTCCTGTTCTTCCTGTGGTATCAATGATATTGCGATCTCCGCATCTACAATCGCTTGCTCCGTTTTTCTTACTGTATTCTGGTCCATGATATTGTGCTTCAGGCCCCTTTCGAGAAGTTGTGCCTCTTCCTTGGTAATGGCCACTGTTGTGAGGTTAACGAACTTGTCATGAAATTGGTGAGTGTTTTGGTTTTGGTTACCCTCTCGTCGTCCTGCCAGCTTGTCCAATTTTCGGTTCAGCGACCTGTATTTTTGTTGTAGTATATTTTGTAGTATATTTTGTTGTAGAGTAACATTCAATTCCAGGCAATGTTTGTTGAACCAAATGCTCGCCTTTGCTTTATATATTTTCAGTAGGCGTCGCTTGTAAATTGTTAGTAGTCCGTTCGCGTTCAAGTTAAAAGCCTGACAAGCAATAACTGACTTATCTTGTTTGGTTGATTTTCCGACAGGGTGGATAAATGATGTATATTGGAACGATTTTCCGTCATCCCTTGTCAAATTTGGTTTTGAGACAAACCGGTTTCGGCGTTGTGCCATCGTCAGTGTCTATTTTCGTTCTGATCTGTTGTTGTCGTTTGTCCTGTATTTATAGTTCGTATGTATATGAGCAGGTATTGTCAAATTGATGCTTGTGTATATTTAGTTATGTGTATGTGCTGTGTGTTCATTCAGAACCCAGGGTGGTTTACTAACCGATTTGTGTGGCTGACTGGGGTAGGTAGAAATCGGTGATTTTAGTCGGTTGACCTTCTTTGTCGGTTTTTTGTTTTGGTGTGTTAATTGTTTTGTGTTTATTTGTTGTTGTGTGTTTGTCTGTTGTATCTGCGTGATTAAGTTGTTTCCTGTAAACAAGTTTTAAAGGCTCGAATATTGTGTCAGAAATTGTGTTTATTTGTTCGTTTATTTTTCTACCGTCGAATGTTTTCTGTTTGTAGATTTCCATGTTTTCGAGTACGTTGAGACGTCGGCCCTTTTCCTGTATGTGAAGAACCCTAACTGTTTTATTGATGTTTGCTGGGGAACATTCATTCCCGACCATGTGATTCGCAAAGTTAGACTCGTGTATAATGTTTGGATTCCGTATTTTTTTGTTGTAATCTCTAATATGTTCTCTGAACCTCGTTCTGATTTGCCGTCCTGTTTGTCCTATGTAACTATGCTGGCATGCGCAGGTAACCTTGTATACGCCGTGGCTGCTAAACGGATCCTCTGAGTTAATGTTAGTTCTTAGTTTTCGTCCTAGATTGTTCGATGTTTTGAATGCTGTGTTAATGTTGTATTTTTTAAATAAGTTTGCCAATTTATATGTTGCTTTTCCAGTATATGTCATAGTCGTCCAGCTGTTATTTTCCTTTCCATTATTTCTTTTTGGTTCTCCATTTGTCCTTCTGAGCTTATCTACTAGTGCTTTTTTATATCCGTTGTTTGCAGCGATATTATATATGACCTCATGTTCTCTCTTATATGCCTCTTGTGTAAGAGGTGTTCTTTCAAGTCTATCTACCAAGTGCCTGAATTTTGCATTTTAATGCTGTTGGGGGTGATTTGAGGTATTGTGTATTATTGTGTCGGTGGCCGTTGGCTTTCTATATATGTCATAGTTAAATCTTTTGGCTTCTTTATCAATATTTATCGTAAGGTCTAGATAGTTGATTCCTCCGTCTTTTTCGGTTTCCATTGTAAATTTTATATTTCCGTGCTGCTTGTTGAGGTACTCCAGTACAAGCTCTTCGTTATGAGTATTTAAAACGCATATTATGTCATCCACGTATCTAGCATAAAATGACACGCCTAATTTTGACTTCAGCTCCTGTATGTACTTTTCTTCCAGATTTTGCACGAACACTTCCATAAGAATTGCTGATGTGGGGCTTCCCATTCCAAGACCGTTTGTTTGTCTATGTATTTTATTGTTGACGTAAAGTGGTTCTTAGCGTATTTGTGATTTGCATACTTTTCACTTTGTTTTTTGTATTATGAACACATGTGTCTTGCGTGCTCCTGTTCTTCCTGTGGTATCAATGATATTGCGATCTCCGCATCTACAATCGCTGGCTCCGTTTTTCTTACTGTATTTTGGTCCATGATATTGTGCTTCAGGTCTTTTTCGAGAAGTTTTGCCTCTTTCTTGGTAATGGCCACTGTTGTGAGGTTAACGAACTTGTCATGAAACTGGTGAGTTTTGTGGTTTTGGTCACCCACTCGTCGTCCTTTTAGCTTGTCCAATTTTTGGTTCAGCGACCTGTATTTTTGTTTTAGGTCCTGATCGACCTCTGTCTTAATGCGGTCGAAACATTCCATTAATGCAGTCGTAGGTAGTGGTTGGGCCACCGATACAATAATACACAATAATACACAATACCTCAAATCACCACAACAGCATAAAAATGCAGCATTAAGGCACTTGGTAAATAGACTTGAAAGAACACCGCTTACACAAGAGGCATATAAGAGAGAACTTGGGGTCATATATAATATCGCTGCAACAACGGATTTAAAAAAGCACTAGTAGATAAGCTCAGAACGACAAATGGAGAACCAAAAAGAAATAATGAAAAGGAAAATAACAGCTGGACGGCTATAATATATGCTGAAAAGCAACATATAAATTGGCAAACTTCTTTAAAAATACAACTTTAACACATCATTCAAAATATTGAACAATCTTGGGCGAAAACTAAGAACTAGCACTAACTCAGAGGATCCGTTTAGCAGCCACGGCGTATACAAGCTTACCTGCGGATGCCAGCATAGTTACATAGGAAAATCAGGACGGAAAATAAGAACGAAGTTCAGAGAACATATTAGAGATTACATCAAAAAAATACGGAATCCAAATATTATACCCGAGTTTAACTTCGCGAATCACATGGTCGAGAATAAATGTTCCCCAGCAAACATCAATAAAACAGTTAAGGTTCTTCACATACAAGCAAAAGGCCGACGTCTCAACGTACTCGAAAACATGGAAATCTACAAACAGAAAACATTCGACGGTAGAATAATAAACGAACAGATAAACACAATTTCTGACACAATGTTCGAGCCTTTAAAACTTGTTTACAAGAAACAAAGTAATCACACAGGTACAACAGACAAACACACAACAACAAATAAACACAAAACAATTAACACACCAAAACAACAAACCCACAAAGAAGGTCAAACGACTAAAATCACGGATTTTTACCTACCCCAGTTAGCCACACAAACCGATTAGTAAACCACCCTCGTTTCTGAATGAACACACAGCACATACACTTAACAAAATATACACAAGCATCAACTTTGACAATACCTGCTCATTTACCTACGAACTACAAATACAGGACAAACGACAACAACAGATCAGAACGAAAATCGACACTGATGATGGCACAACGCCGAAACCGGTTTGTCTCAAAACCAAGTTTGACAAGGGATGACGGAAAATCGTTTCAATATACATTACATAAGTTCACAACAATGATATTTCACTTGGGAGATAATTTAGGCGAGGCATTAAAAATGAAGTGTTGAATGTTCGGACAAACACATTGTCATTAATTTTTGATGAAACAACGCACTTATCAGAAAAAGACTTGTTTTATTGTTTAGATATTTCGATCGGTATTCAATTATTATACAGTTGAAACTTTTAAGACGCTTCATTTTTAGTCTGCGTTCAGAGCTCACACTTACTGAATCTAGGCTCTGGTATGAAGTTTAAACTGGGAATGTAAATGAAAGCATCTATAAAAATAGCATTAACACGATTGCTTAGTTTCACTTACGATTTATTGCGTTTGCCACAACGCAAATTTTTTAACCGTTCCTTACTAAAACCTAACTGCGCTATACATTTGATTTCATTGCAATCAAGCAAAACTAGGTTCACAACGTTAGATTGGTGAAAAACATAGTCTTATCCTAAAATTTGAAAATGTGATACCTAAAGGTACACTTTATTTTTGTTTGTGCAGTTTGAACTAAAGCCAAATGTCTCCTTTATTAAAATTTTATATAGGACACCCCTGAAACATCCTACAATTTTCGCTTTTTACAACAAATACGATACTCTAGTACCTTACGAATTGCTTGTGTACCAATAAAATAAAACTAAAATTTGGTCCTTTTTTCGATAAATTTTGGTCCCAAATGACAACATGGTGTGGCAACCGTGTTTGAGAATGCACTTTATTTTTTTTTAAATAATGAAATAGTAGTATGCAAGCGACTGCCATAGTAGTAGACATGTACATGAATATTATGAACAAAGTTTAAAGCTAAACAAAATTTCTTTGAAATATAATGTAAGAGAAGATGGACACGAGGCGTAGCTTCATAGACGCGTATTATGCTGTGCTAAGCAATCTTGAGGTGTAGAGAGATCTTAGCTGCATGTCATATTTTGCAGGCGTCTATGAAGCTACGCCTTTTGTGTATCTTGCCTAAGTTCAACTTTTTAGGAGATCTTACATTTTAAATTAATATTGATAAATAACACCTAAAGCAAATACGCTTAAGGTGACTTTTGTGTCGTTTAGGCACTTGCGTTGCGTCTACATCTGACTTTGAACACATGTGTTTAATTGCTTCAATCCATAAGCAACGCGACGCCAACGTCAAAGCAACACACAAATAATTAAAAACTTACGTTCTTCTTGAAGAAGATTTTAGAAAAAAAAAACCGATTTTCTATCGCCGTTCAACTAAATAAAAAACATAATTTTGTATTCATGTCGATTTCGTGATCGGTTTCATGAACGGTTGGTTGTACAGGTATAAAGGAATCGAGATAGATACAGACTTCCATATATCAAAATCATCAGTATCGAAAAAAAATTCGATTGAGCCATGTCCGTCCGTCCGTCTGTCCTTTAACACGATAACTTGAGTAAATTTTGAGGTATCTTGATGAAATTTGGTACGTGGGTTCCTGGGCACTCATCTCAGATTGCTATTTGAAATGAACGATATCGGACAATAAACACGCCCACTTTTTCGATATCGAAAATTTCGAAAAACCGAAAAAGTGCGATAATTCATTACCAAATACACACTAAGCGATGAAACTTCGTAGGTGAGTTGAGCTTATGACGCAGAATAGAAAACTAGTAAAATTTTGGACAATGAGCGTGGCACCGCCCACTTTTAAATGAAAGTAATTTAGAAGTTTTGCAAGCTGTAATTTGGCAGTCGTTGAAGATATCATGATGAAATTTGGCAGGAATGTTGCTCTTATTACTTTATGTCTGCTTAATAAAAATTAGCAAAATCGGAGAACGACCACGCCCACTTTTTAAAAAAATTTTTTTTAAAATTCAAAATCTAAAAGAAAAGTTAATACCTTTACAGCATATAAGTAAATTATGCCAACATTCAACTCCAGTAATAATATGGTGCAAAAAAATACAAAAATAAAAGAAAATTTCAAAATGGGCGTGGCTTCGCCCTTTTTCATTTAATTTGTCTAGGATGCTTGTAATGCCATAAGTCGAACAAAAATTAACCAATCCTTGTGAAATTTGGTAGTGGCTTAGCTTCTAGGACGATAACTGTTTCCTGTGAAAAAGGGTGAAATCGGTTGAAGCCGCGCCCAGTTTTTATACACAGTCGACGGTCTGTCCTTCCGCTCGGCCGTTAACACGATAACTTGAGCAAAAATCGATATATCTTTACTAAACTCAGTTCACGTACTTATCTGAACTCACTTTGTATTGGTATAAAAAATGGCCGAAATCCGACTATAACCACGCCCACTTTTTCGATATCGAAAATTACGAAAAATGAAAAAAATGCCATAATTATATACCAAACACGAAAAAATGGATGAAACATGGTAATTGTATTGGTCTATTGACGCAAAATATAACTTTAGAAAAAAACTTGGTAAAATGGGTGTGACACCTACCATATTAAGTAGAAGAAAATGAAAAAGTTTTGCAGGGCGAAATCAAAAGCCTTTGGAATCTTGGAAGAAATACTGTACGTGGTATTACATATATAAATAAACTAGCGGTACCCCACAGATGACGTTCTGGATCACCCTGCTCCACATTTTGGTAGATATCTCGGAAACGCCTTCACATATACAACTAAGGGCCACTCCCTTTTAAAACCCCCATTAATACCTTTAATTTGATACCCATATGGTACAAACACAATCTAGAGTCACCCCTGGTCCACGTTTATGGCGATATCTCGAAAAGGCGTTCACATATAGAACTAAGGCCCACTCCTTTTTAAAATACTCATTAACACCTTTCATTTGATACACATATCGTACAAACAAATTCTAGAGTCAACCCTGGTCCACCTTTATGTCGATATCTCGAAAATGCGTCCACCTATAGAACTAAGGCCTACGCCTTTTTAAAATACTCATTAACACCTTTCATTTGATACCCATATCGTACAAAAAAATTCTAGACTCACCCCTGGCCCACCTTTATGGCGATATCTCGAAAAGGCATCCACCTATAGAACTAAGGCCCACTCCCTTTTAAAGTACTCATTAACACCTTTCATTTGATACCCATATCGTATAAACAAATTCCAGAGTCACCCCTGGTCCACCTTTATGTCGATATCTCGAAAAGGCATCCACCTATAGAACTAAGGCCCATGCCCTTTTAAAATACTCATTAACACCTTTCATTTGATACCCATATCGTACAAACAAATTCTAGAGTCACCCCTGGTCCACCTTTATGGCGATATCTTGAAAAGGCGTCCACCTATAGAACTAAGGCCCACACCCTTTTAAAATACTCATTAACACCTTTCATTTGATACCCATATCGTACACAAAAGTTCTAGAGTCACCCCTGGCCCACCTTTATGGCTATATCTCGAAAAGGCATCCACCTATAGAACTAAGGCCCACTCCCTTTTAAAATACTCATTAACACCTTTCATTTGATACCCATATCGTACAAACAAATTCTAGAGTCACCCCTTGTCCACCTTTATGGCTATATCTCAAAAAGGCGTCCACCTATAGAACTAAGGCCCAAACCCTTTTAAAATACTCATTAGCACCTTTCATTTGACACCCATATTGTACAAACGCATTCTAGAGTCACCCCTGGTCCACGTTTATGGCGATATCCCGAAAAGGCGTCCACCCATAGAACAAAGATTCACTCCCTTTTAAAAAACTTATTACACTTTTCGTTTGACACCCAAATTGTACAAACGCATTCTAGAGTCAACCCAGGTCCACTTTTATAACGATATTCCGAAAAGGCGTCCACCTATAGAACTAAGGCCCACTCCCTTTTAAAATACTCATTAACACCTTTCATTTGATACCCATATAGTACAAACAAATTCTAGAGTCACCCCTGGTCCACGTTTATGGCGATATCTCGAAAAGGCGTCCACATATAGAACTAAGGCCCACGCCCTCTTAAAATACTCATTAACACCTTTCATTTGATACTCTTATCGTACAAACAAATTCTATAGTCACTCCTCGTCCATCTTTATGGCGATATCTCGAAAAGGCGTCCATCTATAGAACTTAGACCCACGCTCTTTTAAAATACTCATTAATACCTTTTATTTGATACCCATATCGTACAAAATAAATTCTAGAGTCACCCCTGGTCCACCTTTATGGCGATATCTCGAAAAGACGTCCACCTATAGAACTTAAGCCCACTCCCTTTTAAAATTATCATTAACACATTTCATTTGATACCCATATCGTACAAACAAATTCTCGAGTCAGGCCTGGTCCACCTTTATGGCGATATCCCTAAATGGCGTCCATCTATAGATCTATGGCCCACTTCCTCTTAAAATACTCTTTAATACCTTCCATTTGATACACATGTCATACAAACACATTCCTTGGTTACCCTAGGTTCCTTTTACAACATGGTGATTTTGACATTTACTACACTTTTCCACTTCCTGAATGAGAAAAATCATGAATGTAAAACACGCGGTGGTGAGTACATACTGATCGATTTTATCTTTTTTTTTTTAGTCATTACTTTTCCCTTTTTATTTCCAGGAAACGCAGTTGTTTTCTTGGTGGCGTCGCTTTCTCCGGTTTAATCGCCCGAATTTGTTGTGGGATTTTGCATGGTAAATGTAACATTAAATTTCAGGATTTTATATGAAGGAAGGAACGTCGCCCAAAAAGCAAGAGGATTTCAAAGCTGTGTTAAGCGATGCTTCCAGTGAAGACGGTAGTCTACCGCAGGCCAGGGGGAGTATTTAATTCCTAATGAGGATTAAGATCCCCTACGAAATTGCCAGAAGATCTACTTGCATCCCTGCGCAAAACTCCGGGCCAGTTGCTAATTTCCGGAATGGTGACATGTGATTTGACTGGCAAACGGGATCGCAAAAATGTGGCAAAAGTTGGACCCAATCTTTATTAGAGCTTTCACCGATTTACTGATGATAAGTATCGTTATTGTGCAAGTAGTCCGACTTCTGCTCACACCCTTCTAATAAAAATGGATCGTAAGGCGATTTTTTTTGGCCGCAATCCTTTCGGTCACTTGGGATTACCTGATGTGAACATATGCGAAACACTTACTATTATGCCACGCCGAGTGGCAGCCGTGCTGGTGGTGAAAACGAAATTTTGAATGGATAATATGAAAATACCTCAGGTCGCTGTGGGATATTCTCATGCTATATTACTAATAGATACTGATCACGAGTCAACTAAGCAAAAATATGATAAGTTACTAGGATATACTATCGGTGACTGAGTAATGCAGTTGCAAAAACCGTATTTATTTAAAGCTTATCCAACATTTATTAAACATATTCAGGGTGGCGTAGAAAAATAAATAGACAGTGACGGAGAAACGTCTACATACACCCCCTTTTTCCGCTGGATTGAAAGGCTAATAATTTTTCTGAAAAATGGGATGATACAGTTGTATAACTGACTCATTTTGTTTTATTGGATTTTCATAATAAACTACAAAAAACCTCACCTTAACATAAAATAGCAAAGTTATGGGAAAGAAACAAAAACCAACGTACATACAGTACACAAATAACCTGTTTTTTAATAACATCTTGAAACCGTCGTGGCGTTGAGGCTACTAAATTCGTTGACAGGTGTTATACTGTTCTAAATTTCTATGTTGCGTTCTTTGAGGACAGCATAAACCGGGTTTTTTTCCATTTCTAAAGCCATTTAGTATGTTTTGGAGCCTAATTTCGGAAAACATAACTTCCCCAAAATTATCGTTTTGCTCCAATACCCCGATCGGTGCTTCATAGGGTAATTTTGTTTTTTTTTTTTTTAAATAAAATTAAAAAATAAAAAATTATTGGAAACTTTTTGCGCTTCTCGCACGTGAGAAAAAAACTTGGTGCACTAAGCTATCAGCTTTAAAATTTTAGGGAAAAACTTTTTTTGTCAGCCATGAAAGTCTTAAAGGAGCATGTTGAAGATAGGCCATTATCATGAGTAAAATTTTGGGAACGTGTTGGTTTGGCCCCCATTTTTTTGTTTGTATGAATGTGACTCCGCCAAATAGGAGGTGTGTGAATGGCTCCGCCAAACCTAGGAGCATACATTTCAATCATGCCAAAACATAGGCAGTTGTATGAATGTGACTCCGCCAAATAGGAGGTGTGTGAATGGCTCCGCTAAATATAGGATCGTACGTTTCACTCATGCCCAAAGCAAGGCCATGGGCGCATGAAAGCAAGTCTTGCGCCGAGGTGAATTAGTTAAGCTATATATATAGATATGGCCTAACCCACGCGTTCCCACTTGAGCTCATATTCACCTTTATAACTAAACATTAGGCAATCTTAACCCAATGCCATCTGCAAAGGTGTACTACTGTGTAGATAAAATATAGGTTTGCAGACAGGAAATTCTCCTGTTGTATAATAATTTCATGGCTGATAAGAAAGCTTTTAAACCTAGATTTATTTTAAAGAGCAATTGGCCAACCGCATCGTTGTTTTGAAATTTATTCCTAAGGAGTGTTGCATGAAGGGTTTGCTGGTCTTGGATTATTTGTAATAGGATAATAAGAATTGTAGACAAGCTTCAGATCCCTAATTCGGTGTCACACCCTGACTAGAAAAGAAGTGGAATTAGGGAGAATGAGAAGCGGGATATTAAAGATCTCCGACCCTCTCCTCGCAAGGAGAAAGCAATACCAACTTTGTGATTGGTCTCGTCGTCTGCCCTCTCGCCGTATCAAGCTCGACGACTCGAACTCGATTGTCGGCTCCATAATGGAGTTTGGGTATTCCTCCTAATCTCCATTCGTTCGGAGGTAGATTTTCCTCTTTTATGAATACCAGGTCCCCTTGTTTCAGATTGGCTTGTGGGTGTTTCCACTTGGTGCGTTTTTGCAATTCGGTGAGATATTCTGATTTCCATCGTTTGCAAAACGCTCGATGTAATGCCCTCAGCTTCTCCCAGCGGTTGACAAGTGAGGCACGATTTTCACTGACGTCAATCTCTGGTGGGGCTAGTAGATGACCGCCAATGAGGAAGTGTCCCGGAGTGAGTGGCTCCAAGCTGGACGGGTCGTTGGAGGAGGGGCTCAGAGGTCTCGAGTTGAGACAAGACTCAACTCTGCAAAGAAGGGTACTGAACTCCTCCATCGTAAATTTATAGTCCAACGCTATCTTTTTGAAGTGGTTTTTAAAGCTTTTGACTCCAGCTTCCCACAGTCCGCCCATATGAGGGGCGGCTGCAGGTATGAAGTGCCATTGAAGGGTTTGGTGAGAGTACTTCGATAGGGTTTGGTTACGCGCATTGGCGAGGAAAGCTTTGAGTTCGGATCGAAGTGCTCGAGAGGCACCGCCGAAGTTTGTTCCGTTGTCGGAGTATATGTTCTTCGGACATCATCGCCTGGCGACAAACCGATCGAAAGCTGCTAAAAAGGCGGCGGTACTGAGGTCACTCGCGACTTCTAAATGAATCGCCTTGGTGGCAAAGCAGATAAAGAGGCAGACGTAACCCTTTGATATGCGGCATCCTCTTCCGCTATAAGATTTGATGTCAAATGGTCCGGCAAAATCTACCCCCTTATTGGTGAAAGCCCGGGAAAAGATGGTTCGCTCTGGAGGTAGATCTCCCATCAGTTGTGTTTGGGTCCGTTTGCGGAATATGGTGCAAGTTTTGCAATTATGTATGACCGATCGGATCATATTTTTTACCCTAGGGATCCAATATTCTGTGCGTAGGCGACGAAACATAAGTTGGTTCTCACCATGCAGGGTATCTTTATGGATGAACTGGACAAGAAGTCGTGTGAGCCGGCAGTCATACGGCAGAATGATTGGGTGTCGTTCTCTGTAGGGAAGATCCTTGGCCCCTGAAAGACGACCGCTCACCCTCAATATGCCCTTTTCATCGACAAGGGGGGTAAGAGGCAGGATTTCACTCTTTGAACCGATGAGTTTCCCGGATTTTAAACTCGAAAGTTCCTCCGAATAATGCTTCCGTTGGTAGAGAGTTATTAAACGACTTGTCGTGGCCTGAATTTCATTGGGTGGAATGAAGTACGATTCCGCTTTAAAGGAAGATTTTGTTTTAGTATTGGTTCTTTGCGAAACCTTATAATATATGATATGACCCGCAAGGCTCTTGAAAGTTCTGAAAACCTTTCTAGGATATCCTCATTTCCATTTATTTTTGATGTGGAAAGGCTTTTAGGCGCTTTTGCTCAATATTCGTCTGATACTCCTTTTCTTGATTTGGCCACTTTGAATTGTCTTCTTGTAACCAAGAAGGTCCCTGCCACCACAAGGAGCTTGCGACTAGGTCTTTTGCTGACATCCCCCTGCGGGCCAAATCTGCTGGGTTTAATGCAGACTCTACGTGGTGCCAGGCACTGTTCCCTACCTTTTCTACGATTCTGGTTACTCGATGAGCAACAAATGTTGACCAAGAGCAGGGAGGTTTTTTAATCCACGCTAAAACGATCGTTGAGTCAGTCCATATATGTGTATGGAATTTTCCCAAGTTCAGGTTTTCGCGCACTGATTCTAAAGTTTCGGCTAACAAGACTGCTCCTCACAGTTCTAGTCTGGGTAACGAAATTGTTTTTACGGGAGCTACACTTGTTTTCGCCATTAGTAGGCTGACGTGGACCTCCTCATTAATCCTTGCCCTAAGAAATATTGTAATTCAACGTCCGCATTTGGTGTAAAGTTTACCCATCTTGGTATCTGAATATTTTTAATATCCGGGAAGTCCCCCATAAAGGTTTGCCATTTATCTAGGGTACGCGTGGACACTGTCTCTTCCCAGTCAGTTCCTTCCAGCCAGATGTTTTGCATTATGATCTTGGCTACTATGATGACTGGCGCGAGCCATCCCAAAGGATCGAAGAGTTTGGCGATCGCTGAAAGTATTGCCCTTTTCGTCAGGACCTCACGATTTTCGATAGGTTTTGCGGTAAAATAGAAATAATCCGAATGCGCGTTACATCTGATGCCTAATGTTTTGACTGTACTCGCATCCTCGAATTCCAGAAAATCTTCGTTTAGCAAGTGGGATTTTGGGATTCCTTTCAGTATTTGGCTGCAGTTCGAAGTCCACTTTCGCAAAGAAGAACCTGCTGACCGTAGTGCGTGGGTGACTTCCTCCCGAGCTTTAATTGTTGACTCGATACTGTGGCCTCTTGCTAGCACGTCATCGACGTACATGCTTGTACGCTGAATGCTGGCTGCTATGGGTGATGAAGTCTCTACATCATCTGCTAGTTGGTGAGGTGTCCTTATTGCCAGATAACTCCAAACGTTATTGTCTTTAATTCATAGACGTTGATAGGATCCCCTTGATTATTGCGAAATACTATTCTTTGAAACTGGGTTTGGTTGGGCATTACCCATATTTGGCGATACATCTTCTCTATGTCGCTGTTAAAGACATACTTGAAGAATCGCCAACGAAGGAGCAGAATTGTTAGGTCGGCCTGCAGTACGGGGCCGGTGTATAATATGTCATTCAAACTAGTGCCATTGGCAGTGGGACACGATGCGTTAAAAACTACTCTTACATTTGTAGTCGTGCTCTCCTCTTTTATTACCGCATGATGAGGCAAACAATAGCAATTTGTTGAATGGGGAGGGATAATTGTGGGAACTTTTGTCATATGCCCTAGTGTTTCGTATTCCGCTAATACTCTGTTGTATTCAGTTTGTAGGGCTGGCGTTTTCGATAGGCGCGTCTCGTTTCGGTAAAACTGAGAGCAAGCGCTTTTCAGGGAGGGCCCTAATGTGATGCTGTTTGGAAACCCCTGCTTGAAAGGTAGGGCTACGATGTATTTCCCATCGGTATTCCTTTTTGTTGTCGCTTTGTAAAGTGCCTCGCAATAGACATTATCCTCAGTGAGGGACCTTTTCTTAGGGATATCTTCTAGCTCCCAAAAGGCAGTTAATTGTTTCTCGATGCTGATTTCATTAAAAAAAGATACTCGGTTATTAATTGGCTGAGTTGCTTCTGCGTGACCGGTTAATATCCAACCGAAGACGGTATCTTGGGCGAGAAGCGTATTTAAGACGTTCTTCCGTATGCCGTCTAGAATTACTTGAGGATAAATGTCGCCTCCTAGGATTAGGTCGACTGGTTCGTTAACGAAGAACTTTTTATCCGCCAGAACAAGATCAGGAAATCTTGTCGAGTCATTGCGTCAACTTGACATGTTTGAAGATCCCCTGTCAACTGAGGAAGGACCAGAACCACTGTATCAATACATACTAAGGGGTCTATAATGGGAACCCAGTCTTATGAAGCAGGTTCTTTCACCTGCGCAGATGGTGTATTATTAATGCGTGAAACTTGGATGTGCAATCGCTTCGATGGCAGATGTATTCTGTTTTTGAGTCTTTTTGTTATAAACGAACATTCAGACCCAGAGTCTATAAGTGCTCTCGTGGAGAAATCCACTCCATTATAGTTTATTTTCACTCGTGCTGTGCCTAGTTGTTTAGGCAGGATGCCTAACTTTTCCGCATCTGATCGCGATCCCCCCAATGCAACTCTGCAAATCGATACTCGAATTAACTTATAACCACCCACACCATCACCCTCATGCAAGTGCATGCATGTACATGCACGTGTATGTGTGCTTTTTGTCAGCACTCATGCATATGCATGTCGGGGTTGGGTGCCCTTCCCCTCCAAAACGGAGGATTTTGCGGGTCAACGGTTGTAGCTTGCTATACAACCGGCCTCTTGGATTCTAACAGCCAACCAGCTAACATCTGCCGCCAGCGATCTCCACTGTGTTTCAACAATATATTCAGGTAATATTGTACCCAACCAATTTATATAGTTATTCAATAAACCACATATATTATAACGAGAAATCTCGTCTGTTTGCTTATTTTCTATTCCATACACATATTCCCACTGAGATCGACCCCGGTGCGCCCACCTACCTCCAGGAGCACACGCACCCCGGCCGAACATTTGGTCCTTCTCCCCGAGAAAGGAATTAAAGTGCCTATATACAGTCCACATCTCAACATAAGATCATAGCTGACCGCACCGAAATTTGAGAATTCCTCACTTAAAAAGTTATCCGGAGAGTTTTTGCCACAATCAGCAGCGATACCACAAAAAGTTCAAAAAGTCTATTATTTAACACCAGCGTGCAAAACACCGAGCAAGCGACAGCCAGCTAAAGCCACTGCAACACATCAAGTCATCTTACCACATCAGCACCATACAAATCACCAAAAAGTTCACAGTAAGTGCAATATTTCTTGCCACATTTTTTTTGGTTAAAATAATAAATAAAAGTACGAAAAATCGATCTAAAGTGCCATACGTGATTGTTGTTAACCGCGAAAAGTGTGAAAAAACTGTGTAGCGCCAAAAAGAAAAATAAGTGCAGACGCGTTGCATTAACGTCGTTTAAGATTCCTTGTGACTATCTGGTGTGTCCCTCCACCAGCGGTTAGGCTCTCCAGACACAGCACAGGGAAGAGGTGCACATAACCTCGCTTTCAGAAAAAAAATTCACGCCATTCGACTGCGGCAAAATTCAATTTCTTTTGCGTCACTATTATTTTCACTAACACAAGCATACACGGTTTTGGATCTAGGCCACTAAAAGTGGTTTTTAAGACAATTTATGACGCTGAATCCGATTCTTCATTCCGTTTTTTAAAGATTAATTCTAGTTTTTAATACAGTCAAGGTGAGGCAAAGGACATCGTCAAGAAATGTCCCTTGATAAATGAAGGCTTCGAAACAGCCTGGAAAAACCTATGTGAGAGATACGAGAATAAGCGGATTCTCGTGAATCCACAACTACAAATTTTGCTTAATCTAAAAAAGATAGATAGCGAGTGCGGCAGCTAAATCAAAACCTTACAGCGCGACATAAATAATTGTTTGGCATCTTTAAAAACACATCAGATCGATGTTTCAAATTGGGATGCGATTATTGCCTATTTATGTTCGACCAAATTACCTTAAAATACGTTGGCTCTATGGAAGCAGAGCATTGACCACAAAACGGACATATCCAAGTGGGAGGATATGGACAAATTCTTGTCAAATCGTTTTCAGACACTTGAAACCGTGTCTGGTTTTACAGGGAATGCCACTTCTAAAGTGCAAAAGTCAAACACGTCGCGCCAGTCGACGGAAAACCCTACAAAAAGATTTGGTGCTTTTCAAACAAAAGTAACCAAGCAAACACCAAAATCAATGTGTAAAATGTGCAAATCTACGGAGCACAGATTACGCAACTGTTCACGTTTTTGCGATTTAAACCCGGTAGAAAGGATTAAATTCGTCTAATCCACAAATGGCTGCCTGAATTGTTTATCCCCAGGACACACAGTGACGAGGTGCACCAGTTCGTACAACTGTTCCAAATGCCACTCTCGTCACCACACTCTCCTGCATGCGGACACACTTCAGCAACCGGCGGTGCGCAACCCTTTCAAAGATGCGGATAATACCTCATCAACTTCGGTACAGGCACGGAAAAGACAGGAACCGGGACAACCACCTTCCTCTACGAACCAGAATGTCAAATCCTGCCATGCCAATTCCAGCATAGGTGTGCTATTAGGAACTGCTCGCGTACACATTCACCATAATGGTACCGACTTCTCCGTGCGGGCATTAATTGATTCTGGGTCTGAATGTTCCTTTATAACTGAAAGACTGAAACGCAGAATCAATTTTCCAGCGAGGAAAATGCATGACCATGTTTCAGGCATCACAAATGCGGCGTCAGCTGAGGTGAAAGATGCATCCAACATCGAATTACGTTCACCAGTGGATCCCGGCTTCAGCCTGACTACACCCGTACTAGTTCTAGCGAAACTCACTGGGAATCTTCCATCTTGCCATATCAACGCAATGACTATGCAGGAATTCCCAGACTGGGTTTTGGCAGACAAGAGGTTCTACGTCAACGAAGATGTAGACCTCATACTTGGCGGAGACACATATCCCCAAATTATTATGAACGGTATAAAAAAGAATGTACTAAACACACTCTTGGCACAAGAGACAGTGTTCGGTTGGATAATAACCGGTCGAATAGAAGCACCGCATCCAACGAAGAGCATCATGCCTTTCTACAACGAAGTTGCGTTAGACAATCAATTAAAAGCTTTCGGGGAGGTAGAAAATGTACCAAAAAATAAAATATTAAATGAAGATGAGAGGTATTGCGAAAAATTATTTAAAGAAACAACGAAACGTGATGAAGATGGAAGATACACCGTATCACTACCATTCAGGCAGGATTACCCTAATAACATTAATTTAGGACCGTCCCTGAAACGTGCATGCTCTCAATTCTTCCGGAATGAGGGGCGACTAATAAAAACCCCAGATTTAGGTAAAGAATATCTTCGAGTGTTGTCAGAATATGAAACGCTCGGACATATAAGAAAATTGAAAACGAATATCCCATCCGACGATTGGATCATTACTTCCTGCCCCACCATGCCGTTTTAAAAGCATAAAGTACAACCACCAAGGTACGCGTAGTATTTAACGCCTCGAGCCCTACGGCCAACGGTAATAGCTTAAACGATATTCTCCTCCCAGGCCCAGATCTACAAGCCGATCTACCCATTCTTATATTACGATGGAGACCAAACCGTTTTGTCTTCAATAGGGACATCGAAGAGATGTATCGTCAAATTTGGGTGAACGAAAATCACACCAAATTTCAACGCATTGTATATCGCACTTCTCCGAATGACCCTATTAGTCTCTACGGATTAAAGACGGTTACCTTCGGAGTGAATTGCGCTCCATATCTCGCGATAAGAACGCTTCTCCAACTAGCATACGATGTCTCAAATTCACACCCTACAGCGGCTAGCATACTGCGAGAATACATGTATGTAGATGACGTGTTAGCGGGTGGACATACGATCACATCGACTATTAAAGTCAGAGATGAAATTCGCCAAGTCCTACACTCAGCGGGCTTCCAGCTTCGCAAGTGGACCTCCAATTCAGAGGACATTCCAAGGGAATCCCCAAAGCAGACCTGCTCAGTGAAAACTTCCTGGCATTCGAAGATACCAGTTCAGTGAAAGCATTAGGTATTCGATGGAATGCCCATTCAGATTTATTTTATTTTAAAACAGGGCCGCTGGACAACCGGGAAAACATTACGAAGAGAGCGATACTATCAGCAATCGCCAAACTTTTCGATCCCTTGGGATGGCTGGCACCAATTGTCATTGTGGCAAAAATACTCATGCAGAGTATATGGTTAGAAGGCACAGCGTGGGACGAACCAGTATCTACCAGTACGGTAGAACGATGGAAAACCTTCACCGACCAATACCATGAGATCGATAAAATAAGGATACCTAGATGGGTCAACTTTTCTCCAGGAACCAACCTCGAGATCCATGGATTTTGTGACGCCTCCGAGAAGGCTTACGCAGCAGCCGTTTACATTCGCGTGAAAACGGATAACGACATCTAGCAAAGACCCGAGTAGCCCCGGTGAAAACCCTGTCACTTCCACGATTGGAACTTTGCGGAGCCGTGCTGTTAGCGGAAATCACCGAATCAATTTTCAGGAACCTTAAATTGGGACCAGTGAGAGTTCACCTGTGGACGGATTCAACGATCGTCCTCGCATGGATAAGGAAACCGCCTTGTTCCTAGTCAACCTTCGTCGCACATCGGATCAGCAAGGTCATCGACATGGTCGGAAATAAGGACTGGTTGCACGTGAACTCAGAGTCCAACCCAGCAGATTTAGGGAGCAGAGGATTACCTGCGTCTGAATTGGTCAAAAATTCGTTGTGGTGGCAGGGAACTTCTTGGCTGCAAGAAGACACTTCCCAAGACCAGCACAAGAAAGTGACTACATCACATCCGAAAAGAGGGCGAAGACCTGCGCAACAACAACAGTAAATACTACCGATGTTCTTTAACGCTTTTCAGACCTACCTAGGGCTTTACGGGTGCTCTCATACGTTATGAGGTTCCACCGAAGAACTCACCCCGAAACAAAAAATTCATTCCATGTCATGTCGCACTTAATACCCCCTGACGAGGTTAAGGCCACTACGCGACTTTTAATTAAAATCTATCAGAAACAACATTATAGTTCCGAATATAATGATCTAAAGGCCGGAAAACCAATTGCAGGGACAAGTGCAACACTTTCACTTAATCCCTACCTAGACCAACATAGCATCATTTGGGTAGGAGGGCGACTCGGGGCGTCAAAGGACTTAGCTTTGAATGAACGCCACCCAATCCTCCTCCCATACAACTGTAGGTTATCCCGTCTGACAGTCCTAATGTTTCATCAACAAAGTCTGCATGGGGAAAACCAACTCATGTTACGTCTGATACGCACCCAATACTGGATACCTAACATCAAAACCATGATTAGGGCAACCATTCATAATTGCAAAGTTTGCACTATACACCGAAAGCGTGCTCAAACCCAACTTATGGGTATTTTCCCTCGCGAACGCACGACCTTCAGCCGTGCATTCACGAATACTGGAGTCGACTTCGCTGGACCCTTCGACATCAAAAGTTACCGCGGTAGAGGGTGTCGACTATCCAAAGGCTATGTCTGCCTTTTCGTGTGTTTTTCCACGCGAGCTATTCATCTGGAAGCCACTAGTGGCCTCAGAACTGCCGCATTCCTGGCAGCTTTCGATAGGTTTGTTGCTCGGCGAAGATGTCCAAAGAACATCTACTCCGACAACGGAAACAACTTTGTCGGAGCCTCCAGAGCTCTCCGCTCGGAACTCAAAGCTTTCCTGGCGGACGTTCGCAACCAAACTCTATCCAAGTACAGTCACCAAAACATGACATGGCATTTCATACCACCAGGAGCTCCTCACATGGGCGGGCTATGGGAGGCAGGGGTCAAAAGCTTCAAGAACCACTTCAAAAAGATCACTTTGGATCACAAATTTACCCTTGAAGAGTTCAGCACCCTACTTTGTCGAGTCCTGTCTCAACTCTCGACCGTTAAGCCCCCCCCCCCCCCCAACGAGCCGTCTAACTTGGAGCCACTTACGCCAGGACATTTCCTCGTTGGAGGGCACCTATTAGCACCACCCGAGATCGACGTCAGCGAGAATCGCGCTTCACTCGTCAATCGATGGCAGAAACTTAAGGCGCTGCATCAAACCTTCTGCAAACGGTGGAAGACTGAGTATCTCACCGAATTGCAGAAGCGCGTTAAGTGGAAGCATCCACAATCAAACCTCAAACCGGGGGACCTAGTCGTCATTAAGGAGGATAATCTACCCCCCAACGAATGGAGACTAGGTCGGGTAGCCAATCTTCACTATGGCCCCGATAACCGAGTTCGAGTCGTCGAACTGGATACGGAAAGGGGACAAACCACCAGACCAATTACGAAATTGGTACTCCTTCCGTCCCACGACAAAGAGGATGAAAGGTAAGGGGCCAAATTCCGCCTTACAAATCCCGAAAAACCAAAATTCTATTTCCCCCGACTACCTAGAATCAGAGGCCCACGGTTGGTGATAGCATAGGAACCCACGTCTTCGTGTCTCTCTATCCCTAAACCTGCGTTTCTCCCGAGCCATATATTATAATCAACCCCCCGGTCTCGTGATGGTGCGAGTCTACCGGAGGGGAATCCTAAAACGTACTACGCGATGGCAATGGGGAAAGGGAGCGCGGGACATAAAGACGCGTTCAACCACGCGCCGTGATGCCCCGCTATACCTAAGCTTGTGTTTTTCCCGAGGCCCTAATTATAATCAACCCCCCGGTCTCGTGATGGTGCGAGTCTACCGGAGGGCGATCCTACATCTTCTTTCTTTTATTATCTACCCCCGGTCTCGTGCCGAGTCTACCGGGGGAATCCTAAACCTGACTACTGGTGGGCAATAGGGAAAGGGAGCGAGACGCACGAAGACACGTGAGAGCTTACCAAAAGCTCGCAAACAAAAGGCATTTTTTTCTATGTTTTTTAACAATACTAACCGGGGGCCCCTGAACAGAAAACCCCAAAATTCACTCGCTCACCCAGAGCGAGGACACCAGAAAATCCCCAAATTCACTCGCTCGCCCCGAGCGAGGACACCCGAAACTATCCCATTCACTCGTTATCCCATAACGAGGACATCATAAAAGCCTGCCGCAGAAGGGCGAACCGATCTGCCACAGAACCTAAGGGCTTTCAGCCCATTATCCTTCTTAATTCCCAGCAAATTAACCCAAGTTCACTCGCTCACCCAGAGCGAGGATCACAGAGCGTAAACGCCCTCGGCCTACAGAATTAGTATACAAATCATTCATTTTACGAATTGCTGATAAGTACGGAACTGTTTCATCGCTTAGAACATTTCTTGCTTTTATGATGAATCTACTCTCTATTCCATGATCTATTAGTGTGGATGGATATAAGCAATTTTATGAAAAGTACAGACACCTATACCATCCGACACCTAATTTAACATTCATCACTCCACGTCAACAATTCGCCTAGTCAATCGATTCTCGTAAAAATGACATTAGTAAATAACGTACCCAAACTATCAATATTTGAAAGGAAGCAATATTCACGTCCTTCATCGGTGACTTTCTTTAATAAACCAGAATTGCGAAACGTATCATAAAAGACGCCGTGACCAGGTGGACACCAAGCATCAATACCGTTCTCAACATTGAAATATTTGGCAACTGGTAAAAATGATTCACGGCTTATGCGCGAAAAGCAACTGTTATTGCATGTAAGACTTTGAACCCGAAAGCCGGTGTATTCTTAAGATCTTTTTGTGTAAAAAAATACGGTAAATAATATGGTTTATTAGTTTTGAAAGAAAAAAAAACATCTCACAAGACGATTTATGTTACATACTAGAAAACAAAAGCACTTGCATAGGTACATACTAAGAAATTATTGGTTATTAATAGTAACTGCAGCTGTTGCTGTCAATGGTCGCTGATGCATATTAATAGGCATTTCATTATTGATAAGCACTGCCGTTGCTATCGGATGAATTAGCTCTGTATAATAATCGGGTATAAATGAATGCTCAATTTGCCTTTTATACATTCATATGTAATTGTACCACGACTAGGTTTAAAGTAAAACTCAAAAACGGTATAAGGACAATTTAAGTCAGCCACTAAAGAACGTACGCGTACCAAAATGTCAATTAGAAATGTCGCACAAACGTTGTTTTGGCAGTGAGCGAACCTCAGTATGTTCGACGCGATCAACCATTCCTTGGTCATTTCTCATTCCTATATCTTTATTCCAACCAAAAACGATTGACACCACCGATTACGCGTTTGGTGTATCATGTTTATACATATAGAATTTGCCATTGAAATGTGTTACCACAATAGACCAATCATCACGCATCTCATATAGCGTACACATTAGCGAACGTAACAGCCCACGCCAGCATACAAATTCAGCGTTAAGACACCGTTGGGATAGAACTCCAACCGATGATGACTGTAAGTAGTTCAATGTTATCAAAAATGAATTTACAGAAATGCTCCAATCCTTCTTCGGGAGCAGATTCAGGTTTTCTAATAACTTTTAGCATACCCTCATTGAGATCAAGTGAAAATTTCTTGGCTGGCGGTGATTTGTAGTAGCGTAATTGCGAGGCAGATGGTTCATATTCACGAAAAATACCATCAACTACACTAAAATACCCTAGTGGTCGGGGTTTTTCGAAAGGTGGAAATGGCAAAAGCTCGCCACGATCAGGACGAACATGTAAGCCGGTATTCAATTTTTGAAACATTTTCTATGGCTAAACGGAAAAAACGCTTTTTATGTAAAGAAAAGTCTCTACAACAATGAATTAAATTGCAGAAACATTACTAATGGTGTTCCACCTTTAATTTAACATTTTAAACCTTAAACGTTTTACTTTTTGTTGCACAGAATTCATCACGTTTATGATATGGAGCATAAGGATCATCTATGTAGTATTTCGGACGACGCCAAAAACTAGTTACCATTTTGTCTAACAAATAACTTTGCGTCGAGTTTGTAAAGATATGCTGACGTAGTCGTCTGCGTAATGCTGGTGACTTTTTGAATATCTTTTGTTACGTCCTGAATGTGTTCTATCCAAATGCCCCAGTCCAGGCGTTTGAGACGTTTTAGCGCGGCCTTTACAGACTTACCTTTTCCTTTATTAAGTGAGAATCTGGTTAATGAACGAACTGGTTGCTGTTGAAACGAAGTAATGCCGGGATGATACTAATTTTCATAGGTTGTACATTAGTTTTTAAAACATTTTGGAGAAAAGTTGTATGGTACGTTGTTGTTGGTTGAAATGTTCGGTTAGACAGCGCTCGCTTTGCTGGATATACTAAATACCTGGTTGCACTATTTACGTGTGCGAGTGTGTATTGCACTGGAAATTAATGCACGTAGCATGACTTCAATTATATTATTTTTTTTTTTTTTTGGTCAATAGAAAATTATTTCAATTTGGTTCATTGCCAATCCCACTCGCCGTGCGTATTAATTTCGGCAACAATATATTTTTTGGCATCCTGTGGTACTGCGGCAATGATGTCAACCAAACATGACGAACTTTCCAAGCCGTATTTTGAGGAAATACGTGCCTTAAGGCGGTTGAGACCGACATCCTTTTTGTTCTGAAAAGAAAAGAAAAATTAATTAATAAAAAGAAATAAAATATGACAATGAAATTAAATATAAAATCTAACCTACGATATACTTACCGCGTGCGTTTTTTCAATGGAAATGTCATATTTTTTTTTCACGTCACGTACCGGTTTGCCATTCCACCACAGCAATCACTACACACAATGAAACGAGCAACGGCAGAGTTGCCACGTTACCTAGCGCGACCACCAAATGGTCCGTTTCTCGACACCTCTGTCAATGTCCAAGCACTCCTTTTCTTTTATATAGGACGACCACGATGGTCCACACCACACCTTAAACCAGCACACACCCTCCCCCCCACCCCCCTAAATAAATAAAATAAATTCTTTAAAGGCCAATTCATTTTGAATATTTAATCTGAGAAAAGGAACACAAACAAAGTAATTCATATATATATTCTTTTCTCCACATCTCACTGACACTATTGGGTATGCATCCGCTTTCTGTGTAGTGAGAGCGACGCTGATGAAGTTTACTTTTTTGGGCACTCCCAGCACCGATAGGGAAAAAATCTCATATGCCCATTCAAGTGGGCCACTAGGCATGCAAACGACGATAGCGCTCGGTTGCACACGCGGCAGTTGAACATACCACGCGGAGGTGAACCGTGGGGTGGCCGCCGGAACCAAAATACGCCCTCATAGCTGGCGTAAAACTGGCCATACCAGGCAATGGTGTTCCCGCGCATTTTTACTGCTATCGGCGTCAGCAGAGCACGGAGGATACAAGGGTTCACGCGCCGCAACCCCTCTGCCACCGCCTGCTGCACAAGCTCCTCCGGCGCGGGACAAATGAAGGACCCCCTCCGCCGCTCCGGATAGTGAACATCCGCCACCACCTGGATGGGCTCCTCGTCCTCAGCCTCCACCGTCACTAAAATAAACTGCATTGGCTCCATTTGACACTGAAAAGAACGAAAAAAACGGAAAAGAACCATTAGGACAAATACTCAAATGCCTTATAAGTATCTCATACTTACGTCGTTCCACGGTGGTTGTTGCTTAAATATTGACAACGAAGTAGAAGACATGTACTCACCACAACCTTCCAGTAACGGGTCCTTAAAGTCCCGGTTACGCGGCTATAGCGTCAAGGAACCAGGGCTGCCATAAACCCTTATAAGTACACATCACCCATACCTTTTGCGTGTATAATCCATAAACACCATAATTTTCCACGAGATGGCAACCCACGGCACAACACCGACAGTCTCATTAGTGCTGTCATATTAAGAAAGAAAAAAAAGCGGATACCGAAAACTACACCAAAGCAGTACCGAAAACCGCAAAACATCAGAATCGGTACTGACGTGTTTTTGTCGAATATGGGCATCTGACGCAGTACCAACCAGTCATACACAACAAAGGAATTCAAAAAAAAAGGAAAACAAAACAAAAACAAACCTCTCCTTGCACAAAAACTTTAACATTTTTTTTACAAAGAATTTTTTTTTGTTGTTTTTTACCCTTTCCGTTTTTTGGGCACTGTTTTCTGGCTGGGGGCAGGACTTGTTGTTTTTCAACAACAAACATCACAAACAGTCATTATAAGGGCTCGGTACAAAAACAATCCGAGTCCCGAAATAAAAGAATCCCGACACGACAAAATCCCGAAATTGGAAAAAAGCCAACTGTTTCTACCGGCCTAGTGTGCTACTGCCCCAGTGACCTAGTTTGTATGTATATATATACTCGCACACCACAAATTCACCATACCAGCTGTCAGCTAACCAAGAAATACACGACAGGGTTGCATGCAATCTCAGAATGGTACGTGCAGATAGAACGCGTCGTGGAGAACGCATCGCCAATCTGCATGCAAGCACCGGCAGTTGGTACACTTTCGAATTTAATTACGATTTTCGCTATTCGTCATGAGCTGTCGCACAAAATTAAATCCATACCTTCGTCAGCCTCTACGCTTCGTTTTAAACTTGCTTTATTCATCTATTTTAACATACGTTTGTTAATAAAACAACACGCGTATCACGAAAACAAGTAATTTTGCGCGGGTGGCTTGGAATCACGTCCGTTCCAACCTCCCACACACCGCAATCTTACTGGTTTTGTTAAAATGCATAAGCTGCTCGAAATCACAGCCCTAACTAATAATATAATACACAACTGACGAAATACATGTGCTGCAGCGAAAACGCGCATTACCTTACCAACCTCACGACCACTCGCCCTGGCACATCCATAAAATGCCACAGTCGCCCTGAGAGCGACACGACACGTTAGACGCTGGAACGGAGACCTCGGCCTCTTCGGCCAGCCCAGAAAAACCTCAAACCCTCGAGTCTGGAACGGAGACCTCTGCCTCTTCGCCCAACAAAAAAAAAAAGCCGCAAGTCTGGAACGGAGACCTCGGCCTCTCCATCCGGAACAAACAAAAAAAAACAAAGAATAACAAAAAATGGTGCCATTCTGGAACGGAGACCTCGGCCTCTTCGTCAAGCCTTACTGGCCACCGATTACACATATATCACGTTCTGAACTTCTATATATTAGAGTTCTATATATTAGAGTTACGCAAGAAATATCCACTTCTAAATGTTCATAACCGCTAATTTTTTCATCTTAGCTCAGGTGGCAGGCTAAGCAAGTCGGAAAGGATTCCCGACCATTTTGCGTCGCAGACGAACTCCTCATTTAGATTAAGTTTAGTGTGTAAGTCTTATATTCATTTTTCTCGTTTCAGCGGAGGTCATTGGCGGAAAACGATGTTGCGTATCGCAAGGGGAGCCGGCATGTTTAGGCACGATGCCTAACTTTTCCGCATCTGATCAGGATCCCCCCAATGCAACTCTGCAAATCGATACTCGATACTCGACTTACTTATAACCACCCACACCATCACCCTCATGCATGTGCATGCATGTACATGCACGTGTATATGCGCTTTTTGTCAGCGCTCATGCATATGCATGTCGGGGTTGATGTGTGGGTGCCTTTCCCCTCCAAAACGGATGAATTTGCAGGTCAACGGTTGTAGCTTGCTATACAACAGGCCTCTTGGATTCTAACAGCCAACCAGCTCACATCTGCCGCCAGCGATCTCCACTGTGTTTCAACAATATATTCAGGTAATATTGTACCCAACCAATTTATATAGTTATTCAATAAACCACATATATTATAACGAGAAATCTCGTCTATTTGCTTATTTTCTATTCCATACACATATTCCCACTGAGATGGACCCCGGTGCGACCACCTACCTCCAGGAGCACGCGCACCCCGGCCGAACACTAGTAGTACCCCCTTTGTTGTATGTGCATGACAGGAAGAGACGCTATTAATATTTTCTTTTCTCTTTTCAGAGTCCATCCTTGCCCTTGCCTGTTGTGAAGTGGAGGGTACGGTATCATTGTTATGTTGGTTGCCCCTTTGGGGCGTTGTTGATGTTGTTTTTGGATTAGCTGTCGGAAGGTGGAGCAAGGTGTTGTGTCTTGAGTGACATGAGTTGCAGTTGAATGGACTCGTGCATCTTGTCACTGTGTGCCCAGCCGACAAGCAGTTCAGACAACAGTTGTTGCTTTTCACATAAGCTATTTTGTCTGCCGTGGACAGCTTACGGAATTTTTGGCAGTTTCGTAATTTGTGCTCCTTACTGTTGCACATTTTACATGCCGTTTTTGCAACGCTGGCTTGGTAAACTCCAAGTTTTGTAGGCATTTCCTTTGAACTATTCGTGTGAGTTTTGGGCGGCTTGGATGGTTTGCTACCCTTTATGTCAGACACAGTTTCTAGAGTCTGAAAACGGCTGGACAGGAATTTGTCCATATCTTCCCATTTTGGGATGTCCGTTTTCTTCTCTACGGTTTGTTCCCATAGCGCCAAGGTGGATTCCGGGAGCTTTGTGGAACATAAGTATGTTATAATTGCATCCCAGTTTGTAATGTCGATTTTGTGACATTGAAGCGCCGATATGCAATTATTTATTTCGCGTTGTAATTTTTTTATTGCGGTTCCGCATTCGTATTCGACTGCCGTAAGATTAAACAAAAGCTTCAATTGCGTGTTCACTAGGACACGCTTATTCTCATACCTGTCTTTTAAGTTTTTCCAGGCTGTTTCAAACCCTTCATTCGTCAGGGAGCACCTTTCTACTATTTCTGTTACTTCCCCCTGAGTCTTCTGCCTTAGATAGTAAATTTTTTCAACATCTTGCAGATCCTTGTTGAGAATATATAAGGCCGTGAACATATCTCTAAAAGCCGGCCAAGAAAGGTAATCACCTTTAAACACATCGGTATCGCAAGGGGGCAGCCGAGTTTTATGTCCATGATTGGGATTGGTTTCCACTTTTGTGGCAGGGGCATTTGCAGGTGGTGCTAATTTTTCCACTTCAGCAGCGATTGTAGCCATGCATTTCATATAGCATGCGAAACAGCTTTTATTTTTCTGCTTAATGAATTGCAGGTCCTCTTTCGTTATATCTGTAGAGTTGAGGAGACCTTCATAAAGTGACTTTGTCTTCTTCCATAGTGATTTCAGGTCCTCTTGCTGAATTGCAAGGGTGTGTTTGTTTTGTTCCGAGATCGGCTTCGCGTTGAATTCCTGCTCAAACTCCACTATGGAGTCTGTCATTCTTATGTAGTTCTCCATTTTTTTTATTATTTTGAATATCTTGTCTCTTTTAAGGAACGAGAGCGGAAGTAATGACTCTGGAGTATTGTGCTTGCAACGAAAGCGAAACTATAAGACTTGACACAGATATAAATCTGTTTCAAGATTTAATGTGCCTAATTGTTTGTGTATTGTTGTTGAAATCTCTACAAGTGACACAGATAGAAATTTGAGTGCAAATTTAATGTGTCGAAATTGGTGTTTGATGAAAATGAAGTGGGCTTATTGTGCAAACCAAATTAGTATTCCAAAGAAAAGAAGGAACTGAACGCAATTGTGTACTTCTTCGAAAGTGAAAAGCGTAATAAACTTATTTATTTTGATTTTTTTTTTTTCTGTTTAATACACAATTTCCAAAATAACTTTATACGGACTGTAAGTGAATATTGTCTACTAAAAGCCTCAGTTGCCACTAGCCATCCAATGATGTATAAGTCGCAGTGGCGTGGATATTGTGTACAAGTATATATAAACTGAAGTGAATTTGCGACAAGTTTACAAAAAACATCAACCAGGTGGAAATAAAAGTGTTGTGTACTTCTTATCGAACTTTCGAATGAAAGGAAACTATCCCTAAGTCTTATGTTGCACAGTGCAGTGGAAGTGACGAAAGCGAGAAAAAAATCACTGCCTGTCTGCCTTGAGCTGTGTCGGAGGACACTTACCACTGGTGGGGGAGTCAACCGATAGTCAAAAGGCGATTGGTGTGTTTAAAAAAAACACGAAATTTCCACCTACTTCGAATTATAAATCTATCACAAGTTCACTTCTATATGTTCACGTATTGCAAAAAAAAAAAAAAATGATGGTGCATGAACCACTAAAAGCAACGTACCGTGTATCGTTTAAGTGATGATTTGTTTTTATGATATGTTGTTAGATGTGTTGAGTGTATGATGTGCGGACTGTATGATGTGATGATTGTATAAAGTGTTGACTGTATGATGCGATGATTATGTGATGTGCGGACTGTATGATGTGATGACTGTGCGTATAGAATGCTCGCTATTACCACTCGTCGCTAATTAATGGCTGATCGCTGGTATTTCTCTCTTAATTTCAAATAATTTTTATTGCAATTTCGCACCGTTAATTTTAAATAATCTTGATGATAAACTTGCACCTTGAAATTTAATGCGCTGGCTGAATTTTGTTTTAACTTCGGTTTTTCCTGGCGCGATAGGACCAATGATTACGTGTAGTTCGGGACGATGGGGATTCGTTCGCACGTAACACCAAAAAGAAAGATAAAAAGGAACTAGTTAGTGTCTTAAGGAAAAACCAACACTTTCACTAATCTAATTAATAACAAACTTTCTTTATTCAATAATTCAAAAGTAAGTGGAAAATTTAAATTTGAAAGTATTTGCTGAATCACACTAGCTTAACTTTATCGAATTTTACACTTGAAAAAAGGAATTCTTACCTTCGGTTTGGTTGCTGGAGCTCGCTTGCAGACGTTCAGAAATAAAGTGACGTGAAAAGAAAAGGAAAAGTCCATGGCACCCGCCGATGACTAACTTTCGTCGAGTTTTCCCCTACTCAATTAGTTCTCGGCGGTGCAAGGACAGTTACCGGTAATAATCAAAGTACGGGGCGCATTAGGGTGACCCGAAAGTTCTTTAAAAAAAATATTTAGGCTGGTGACCTAAACAATATATATATATAAGTATCTTAATGTTGACATTTACTTGTTTTATTTTCTTTTTGCACAACCGCAGTATAGACATTACTATGTTGTTTATATCTTCTTTGAAGTTTATTACATTTTTTATCTTTTGTTCTATTCTTAAGCTCTCTAAAATTAGTATTGTCTTTTCTCTTTTTCCTATATCTAATATTTGTGCATGGTCAAAGTCCGCTATATGGTTACCCTTAGTCAAGTGTTGCGCGAGAGCTGTGGTCATTTTCTTGTTTTTTGCATCTGCTCTGTGTTCGTTTAGCCGTATACCCAGTTGTCGCTTTGTTGTGCCCACATAGTAATGATCGCATTTTTCCTCATCTTTGCCTTTGCACTTTATTTGGTATACTACGTTATTTTGTTACTCTTTTTCCACTTTGTCCTTTGTTTTGGTAAAAAATATGTCTTATAGTGTTGTTAGGTTTGTGGGCGTAATGTATATTTTGAGATTTTATGGTTTTTGGAGTATTTTGCTATCCGCTAGGCCCGATATAAATAAATGTTACCCCAATAAATTTTTGTTTTTTCCTCTTTCACAATTAGATGCTTCCTTTTTCTCTTTGCGTATTTTTTTTTTGTATTTTCTAGAAGCCTGCCAATGAGCTTCTAGGTATAGCTGTTTTTAAATAAAAACTTTTTAACACGCTTTTATTAGCTTGGCCTGTATCTATCTATGTATCTATGTATCCATGTATGTATGTAACGGAATCTTTGAGATTAGTTTTCACCGGTTTCTAGAAGTCTGATTAATTTGAAACTTTGCATACGTATCAAGGACCGATGACAATGCAATTATTTGAGAACAGATTCCCATTATCCTTATTAACACGCTTATATTAGCTTCACTTGTATGATGCTTGTTTGTAACTCTCTTGCCTAGGCGCGCAAACGGGGGTTAGACCCATCTAGCGGCAATTAGCGGCAAAACGAATTGTGCTTAGTAGCGGAGACACGAACCTCTGTGCTACGATGCTATCAACAGCAAATATCTAAGTTGATTGTAGATACTAAAACAGCACGATATTTGCGTGTTTTTTAGTTTTTTTAAACTACATTTATATAATTATAATGTTTTGGGTTTCTGCCATGAACTCGATGTCGGTAAAGCGGCAGTTACCCATGAACGTACGTAGAAAAAACCTGTCAGCTGACACGACCTATCTTATGAATGTGCAATGTAAACGAAAACTCACCGACGTTCAACGCACCTACTTACGTAGCCCGGATCGTAGAAATCAAAACAATTTAAATTTTTTTTCGTAGACAGAGTTGCCTATTAAATATCTTGTGTGCTATGTTTGGACCAATTGCAGTTATTATACAAAAAGGCCCAATGATTATTTAAACTTTCGTTGAATTATCCTACAATTATTATATAAAATGGAATTTTACAAATAAATGAACTATAAATTCTTATTCAGTATTTATTTCTGCCATTTGCACCATGAGAAATTGTAATTCCAAAAGTTAATGTTTGCATAATGCGGCAGTTACCCACGAACGTACGTAGAAAAAACGCGTCAGCTGACTCCACCTATCTTATGAATGTGCAATGTAAATGAAAATTCACCGACGTGCAACGCCCGCACGTACGTAGCCCGGAACTTAGAAATCAAAACAATTTTGATTTTTTCCGTAAGAACGTGTCAGCTGATCGCTCTCTCACTAGACAGATTTGCCTAGTAAACTTTTGTGCGCTAATTGTTGACCGTTTGCATTCTTATGCAAAAACACCTAATTAAAGTTTGAAAAATTGTGAAAATAATTCGAAATAGATATGTAAAAGTGCAGATTATAAATATGCAATCTATTTATATTTATTTAATATTAATTCCAGCCATTTACAACATCAAAAATTAAAATGGAAAAAGTTGATGTTTCCATAAGCATGCAAACTGGTCAATGGCAACAGTGCTTTGCTCTAAACAATACACCCACAAATATGTTATGTACATGTACACAGACACACACATTGATTCCTGCGAACTTGAGGGTTCGCTCAAAAGTGTTTCGTACGACAAACGTCCGTACGTACGGCACACGTCGGTGGGTAACTGCCGCTTAAGCATGCATGCAAACTGGTCAATGGCAACAGTGCTTTGCTGTAAACAATGCACACACAAATATGTTATGTACATGTACACAGACGCACACATTGATTCCTACAGGCTTGAGGGTTCGGTCAAACGTGTTTCGTACGACAAACGTCCGTACGTATGACACACGTCGGTGCATACTTGCAGCTTTAAGCGTTATGGCTTTTCTGATAAGGCTTGTCGCTATATTTAGTTTTTGATTGTACGGATGGTTCGAATGGTAGTTAATTATTATTCCTGATGCAATGCTTTTTTGCGTACCAATTCGTTAATAAGTCTAGAAAGGCTATTTTACTTTCTTGCTCTTTTTCTACTGTGAATTTTAAACTATTATGCTGTGCGTTCAATACTCTTAAAATTTCTTCCACGTCCTTTCTCTTTATGATAGCGAATATATTATCTACATACTTATTTATGTATTTGATATATATGTCATTTGCGTTAAGTTCAGCTATGCTGTCGTCAAGTATTTTGTCCAGTACTATGTCGGCTATGGTGGGAGGTAGTGGACTACCCATGGGCATGCCGTATATTTGTTGATATATTGTTGAGTTGTACATGAAGTAATTGTTTTCTCTCAGACAAAATTTGAGTATATTTTTTTTAAATCGTTTCTTTGTAATTTTTGTATGTTTTTCCAACTCTGACCACTTTTTCATTATTGTCTGTATTGGAAAGTGTATCGGGATGTTTGTGAACAGTGAAACTACTTCAAATTATATGAGGATTTCGTCATCTTCTACATGGATGTTTTTAAATTTGTCTTTTAATTGGAATGAATTTTTAATATTATATTCGCCATAAACTACATTTTTGAGTATAGCCCCGATATGTTTGGATAAGTTGTAACATGGTACATTTGTCGATGATGCGATTGGTCTAAGGGGCATGTTGTCTTTGTGTATTTTGGGATGACCGTATAGTCTCGGTGCGATGGATGCTACACTGGCCAAGTGAAATTGTTCTTTAATGTCGATTTCGTTTCTTTGCGCATTTCGTTTACAGTCGTGTTATTTTTTCTCACAAGTTGTTGTGTTGGGTCTTTTTTTATCGTTTTATACACTTTTTTGTCACTTAATAATTCATTCATTTTTTTACATAATCGTTTCTGTACATCAAGACTGTTTTGTTCCTTTTGTCAGGCTGGGTTAGAACTATTTCCTCCTTATAAGTTGATATGAATTTTTTCGTGCCTTCATATGTTTCATTTATAAATTTGTCTTTCGGGTTGTTGCTGAGCCTTCTTTGGTAGTTGCTAATTTTCATTGCAATGTTGCTTCTTGCACTATCTTTGGTTCTGTCATCTTCGATTTCCTGAACCGCCTGCTCCAGTTCTGCGATGATATGCAATGGTGACAAACTATTTTTGACGAGAATTTCTCGTTATAAATTATAGGCTTTATTGGGTAAATATATAAAATAATTTGGTTACAATATTACCTGAAGAAATCGTAGAAGAACGGCAGAGATCGCTGGCAGCAGGTGCGTGCAGGTTGGCTGTTGGAATCCAAGAGAGGCGGTTGTATCGAAAGCGACAACCGTTGACCCGCAAAATCCTCCGTTTTGGAGGAGAAAGGCACCCACACATCAACCCCGACATGCATATGCATGAGTGCTGACAAAAAGCAAACATACTCGTGCATATATATGCATGTATAACTTAAAGTCGAGTATCGAATTGCAGAGTTGCATTAGGGGGATCGCAATCAGATGCGGAAAAGTAAGGCATCCTGCCTAAACATGCCGCCCCCCCCCCCCCCCCTTGGGATACGCAACATCGTTTACCCCCACCGATCTCCGATCGCTGAAAAGGAACCAGAAAAAACATTTGCATTAAAACTAAACTTAACCTAGATCGCATATTTCGCCAGCGTCGCGGGTGGTCGGGGGTCCTGCCTGACTTGCGCAGCATGCCACCTAAGCTAGGGTGAAAGGAACATTTATGATAAAGTATACGTGAATATTTCTTACCATTTGATTATACATCATTCTTAAAATATATATAATCCATAAAGTAATATGGAGTAGAAGGTCAATAGTGCTGGTCGAAGAAGCCGAGGTCTCCGTTCCAGACTGACAAAATTTTGTTTTCTCCTTTTGTTGGACAGAGAGGCCGAGGTCTCCTTTCCAGATTCGCGGTTTTTTTGGTTGGACGAAGAGGCCGATATCTCCGTTCCAGAATCGCAGGTTTTTTTTTGTTTAGGTTTTCCTGGGCTGGATGAAGAGGCCGAGATCTTCGTTCCAGCGTCTAACGTATCGTGTCGATCTCGGGCGACTGCTTTTTTTGTTGGAGGAGGTGTGGCATCTTATTGAGGTGCCAGGGCGAGTGGCCGTGAGGTTGGTTGGGTGATGATTATTAGTGCTGTCGGACAGGACGTGATTTCTAGCAGCTTATGCATATTTAACAAAACCAGTAAGATTGCGGTTTGTGGGAGGTTGGAATGGGCGTGATTCCAAGCCACCCACCCAAATCATTGCGTATTTAAGTTAGTCAGTAGATATTTCATTATTGCGTGTGAAAAAGAGTGTTACTTTATTAACAAATGTAGGTTAAAATAAATAAGTAAAGCGAGTTTAAACGGAGCGTAGAGGCCAACGAAATTATCCCTCTCCCACTAACTTTTGATTTACCCAAACTAAACATTTTTTTTCACTTCGCCTTAAAGGCGTCCGCTTAAATATACGAAAAAAATCAAAAAAAGTTGTAGAAAGCTTTTAGAAAAGGCTTTAGAGCTCTTCAAAATTTTGGTCGATAAATTGACCAAATGTTCTGAAAGCAGTAAAAACTTCAAGATTTTTTTTTTTAATTTTTCTTTTTAAATTATAAGAACTAACTCAATTCACATTTCAATTCAGTGTCTTAATTCAAGTATATTAATTTATGTGGTTGATAAAACATTATAAGGATGATGACTTAAACAATAGCATTTACATAAAACATTCGATTAACCAAAAATGCATTTATTTATTAAAATTTCATTCAAAATCTAACCAAGTTAGAGGACAAAGCATAATTAATGATAACAAAAAAAAATTTCAATAAGGTTTTAAATAATTATCAGTTTAATTAGTTGAATATTTGTGGAATTTTTGAAAACATGTTTTGTCCCGTGAAATACATAAGTGCACTTGACACTTAAGGCAAATAAAGAAAGTGCGTCCTGTACATCAAGGATTTTTACATCTCGTAGGACTCGTTAGGCCGTCGTGTCCTGAAAGATGTTCCACTTTGTACTCAATAATCTCCGGTGGTGGTCGTGCTTCATACTTTCTTTTGCTAGATGTTGGTTCTGCATCTAATTCGATAGTGTTCCGTGGTCTTCCTCGTTTTCGTATTTCACTGGTTTTCGAGTACATCACAAGGTGATTAGCTACCGCCATTCGCAAATGAAGCAAATACATTATATTTTTCTGTGGAAGGTTGTTAGCAGCGCAGTCTTTCCGATATAATAGCCAAGAAGCTACCAGCGCAAAGTCAATGAAATGAGTAACAAGTCCATTTAGTTGACTTGAGAAATATTTTATTGCAACTTATCAATTCATCCAACAAGTCAACTCCACGCATCGAAGAGTTATATTTCCGTACTGCTTCAGGTCTTTTTAACTCTAACATTTTCTTGGATTGCTTGCAATATCTTTTAGTAATGTCTTCTTCTCCAATTCCCACGAAGTTTGATGCAGTGTGAATTGCTCTGCTATCTTGCCACTTTATAAAGCATGTTTTACGATCGTTGCTCACCAGACACTCAGATGCGCCCCGTCCCTGTTTTAACAGTTCCTTGTCTGATATCAGCGAAGGCTTACCGAACCTATTTATGCGTGCCGTCCCAGTTGCATTAATTTTCAACTGTGTTAGAATTTCCAACAGGTTGAAAGAATTGAAAAAATTATCAAAATAAACCCCAAGGGTTTGGCTTCCCTTTGTGATAAACTTTACAGGCAAGTTTTCCTTTAAAAGGTATTAGCTGTTCGTCAATGTAAACATCTTGCTCGACGGGTTCATTTAGGCATCTACTCCTAATGGCATTGATTAAAGGACGTGCTTTCACAAATGTGTCATTGCAATCTTTCGGTATCTCCACATTGTCGGTAAAATGCAACAGTACACGGAGCTGCGTAAATCGCCTCATTGTCATTGAGTCTTTAAAAAGAGTCAAACCCAGGGTGGGATCCCAGAGCACTGAAATTCTCCGTAACTGCATACTTCCCATAGCGATTTGCAGACCTATTAGAACTTGTATTTCTTCCTTGGTGGCAGTTTTGTAGCTTGAAATGGATCTCTGAGCTGCGTACAAATTTGTATTAAAAGGTGTTTTTCAAATAACTCCGAAGTGAGAAACTGTTGAAAATAAAAGAAAGGTCTGCTTTGGCTACAATTCTCTTCAGTAGACCTTTGATTGAAAAGAAATGGGCTGCGATCATATTCATATTTTCCCCATTTTATGTCTTTTTTCCCTGTTACAATGAATTCAGGGTTGTCTGAATATTCATTATTATCTTCTGATCCAATAGCTTCAAAAACCTCTTCTTGAAAAGCTAGACTCATTCGCATTTTCTTTGTAAATATGTTTTCGTATAATAAAATCTATCATAACTTCATCCTCAGGATCAATAATTTCTTCTTTGGCATTTATTTCTTTGTTACTATTTTGCCGTGCTGTAGAATCTATTATAATATGATACTCAGGATCAAGTATTTCATCAAAAACTGGATTGACGTTGGTGATATTTGCTACGTCATCAATATCATCTTGATCTGAATTATCTTCCTACAAATCCGATAAATGTGCATCTATTTTATTCAATATATCCACAGTTTCTCTATCAGATAAGCCATTTCTACATGTACTCATATTTTATTTTTCAAACGATAACGCTTACAAAGGAAACTGTATCACCCACAAATACAATATGCAAACTAACTTGTCATGCGTAGTCATAGATACAAATTATTTGAATAAAATACAATTTTCCGATCCATAAAATTTTCAATTTTTATTCAAACGCAAAGCCTACTAAGTTAAGTTGAAATAAAAATTTCAAATTTTATTCAATCGCAAATCCTACTAAGTTGATTCATTTTGAAACTGTCGCTTCAGCAGCAGGCGAGCCGCAGCAACCATTTATGACATTTGTGCCAGATATTGACCAAATTTAATTTGTACATTATATTGCACATCAGAGTTGCGGACATTTGTACAGTATTTCTTACACATTTTTTAACAGCGTATAATAATTTTTATTTTACAAAATTGTTAAAGATTGTTAATTTAACTTTAGTGTGTGAAATGGTAACTTTCAATTGACATAGATGGTCATGTGGAATATTTTAATTTACTTACTTAAAATATTAAATTTTTTATGTGCCCTTATAAAAAATAAAATTTTCTTCTATAGACATTTTTATAAAGTTATATAGCATCAACACCATTTTCGGGATGTTCGTAAAACTTGGTGGTAGGTGAGAAAAGATACGAATTATTATTATTACATAACTTTTTTGTTTTAATCTATTATAATTATAAAACTGCTGACTCACGAGTTGAAGAATTTTTTATGTACAATATATTGACTAAATGCAAGGAAAAGGTTATGCATTTAATTTTGTGCGACAGCTCATAACGAATAGAGAAAATCATTATTAAATTCGAAGATCCACCAACTGCTTAGGCTTATATGAAGTGGATGAAAAATGTCAAGTTGGTTTGAACGGAATATTAAATCCAATTTCACCAAGTATAATTGTGTTATTTGCCATCCACTGACATGAATTTTCAGATTTGCGAAGCTTTTCAAGACGGGTTTTATCTGCACGTACCATTAGGCAAAATGTTACATGCAACCCTGTCGTATGTTTCTTTGTCAGCTGATAGCTAGAGTGGTGGATTTGTGGAGTGAGTATTTATATTTATACATTATGTATTTTTTCGTTGCACTAGTGCCGTAGAAAAAGTTGATTTTATCTCATTTCGAGACCGGTTCATTTCGGGAGTCCGATTCTTGTCTTTTGTATCGAAGCCTTAATCATGACTGCTTGTGATGTTTGTTGTTGAAAACAACAAGTCCTGCCCACCATTCCTTGTATCTAATTTGACCGAAAATAAAGGTTGTAAGTAAAACGATGACGTACCGAAGTCGCTTCCCAAGGCCGTCGGTTCTATGTACCGGAGCGACTCGGGATTTTTCCCGACCAAGGACTGCCATTTCAGTGTAACCCCATTTAATTTGTTGCGTCCCTCCCACAAATTGTCATCCTCCCAGCAGCTCCTTGCAGCGGGACTGCTCCATATTCTCTTGCTCCGGGAAGGTATCGAACCCAATCCGGGTCCGTCTCCTGACTCCGGTCCTGAGAAATGGTTTTGCTGCATCTGCCGGAAAACAATATTTTTAGGACGGTCATACTCTTGTCAGTGTGTCTCGTGTAAGGGATAGTTGCATCGGACAGGTTGTTCTGTGGCTCCTTGCTGTTCACGCCCTGAGACGTCCCGTAATCTGCGCCTTAGCGCCCCCCCCCCAACTACCTTCCAGCTGCCCTGCTGCTCAGCAAGCCACAACAAGTACCCGCTGCTGCTCGCGCCCCTCGGCGCCATCAACTCATACGGCTGCTCCCACTCATACCTACATTCTCCGTGGTAGAGTCGGGAGCAATGCCGAGCATCAGCCCCTGCCCCGTCTTCTCTCCCCTCCTTTCCGGCAGCAATTGTGTAGGTCAGGGAAACATACTTTTAGTCCCTACCTCCCTTGGCACCGTTTTCCAGAACAGAATATATATGTTTGCGACATCCGCCCAATGCAGCTCCTGCCATGGACGGTGCCACTTTCCTAGATATTCTGGTCTCCGCGACGGCAACCGCCCGACGGGTGATGGCAACCTAGAAATCATCAACATCTATATCCCTCCTGCCGCCTGTTGCCCCAGTGGATACCGCCCTAATATTAGCGCCTTACTCACTGGCAACAATCGCATTATCTTAGGCGATTTCAATGCCCATCACGATCTATGGTATTCAAACTTGCGGGCAGACAGTAGGGGTGAGATGTTGGCGGATCAAATAGAAGAAACAACGTTCTGCACAATAAACGGAGACGCCCCCACACGTATGGTAGGAAACTGTCACAGTTCGCCGGATATTTCAATCGTGAGCGCAGAACTCGTAAACTGCGTCAACTGGCAGCCGATGGTAATATTGGCATCCGACCACCTGCCTATACTTATTTCGCTCGAACTTTCATTAACTTTAAAAAAGGAAAGAGGGACGAATACAAATCCTTTACAGACAACAACTTTGCTGCCCTCCCTATCCCGACAGATGCCCGCCAAGGGGCGCGTATTTCCGCAAGGTCATTCAATCCGCCTCGGCTCATTTCATTCCCGCTGGTAGGATTCCCGAAATTTGGCCCCACTTCCCGGCGGAGGCCGCAAGTTTAGCGAGAGAACGTGACCTTATAAGACAGCTCGATCCCGGCGACCCACAAATAAGGGATATAAACCAACGCATCGGATTGCTTGCGGATGAACACATGCGGGCGAAATGGGAGGAGCACCTAAGCGGTTGTAACCTCTCTGCCGGTGTAGGTAAACTTTGGTCCACCGTAAAGTCCCTATCGAATCCGTCTAGGCACAATGACAAAGCTTACATCGCCTTTGGCGATAAAGTGCTGTCGGATGCGAAAAAATGCGCGAGCGCTTTCTGCCGACAATATATAATGCATTCTACGGTCGACAAAGATAGACGGAGGGCCAACAGACACGCACATAAACACAAATTCAGCGCGTCACCAATTACCATCATCGCCAAAGAGGTTGAGGATGCCATCGGTCATGCTAAACCATCCAAAGCAGTGGGCCGAGATGGCATATCCATGCCGATGATTAAATGCCTAGGGAAAGAGGGTTTCAAATATTTAGCACATGTCCCCAACCTGTCTCTTTCCACCTTTGTCATACCCGAAAAATGGAAAATGGCCAAGGTGGTCCCGCTACTAAAGCCTGGGAAACCAGCTGACATAGGAGAATCGTATCGTCACATATCTCTCCTCTCGCCAGTAGCCAAGACGCTTTAAGCCATTTTGCTCCCCTACTTCAAAGCAAATTTGCAGCTAGCCTGTCATCAGCATGGCTTCAGACAACTCCATAGCACCACCACCGCGCTAAATGCCATCAACACCCAGATAAATTGCGGTTTAAATCAAAACCCCCACCATAGAACGGTACTCGTTGCGCTAGACCTATCAAAAGCTTTTGATACGGTCAACCATGGCACGTTACTGCAAGACCTGGAAGGGTCTACCCTTCCACAATGTCTTAAAAGGTGGACCGCAAATTATCTGGGTGGTCGGCAGGCATCGGTGCAATTTATAAACGAAACATCAAAACCAAGAAGAATTAAACAAGGGGTGCCACAAGGTGGTGTCCTATCCCCACTTTTGTTTAATTTCTACATATCTAAGCTACCTTCGCCACCAGAAGGAGTTACTATCGTTTCCTACGCCGATGACTGCACAATAATGGCCACAGGCCCAGGCCCACAGATCGAAGAGCTTTGCAACAGAATAAACGGCTACCTCCATGATCTCTGCAGTTTTTTCGCCTCGCGAAACCTGGCATTATCACCGACTAAATCCTCCGCGACCTTATTTACAACATGGAGGTCCCAAATGTCGACCATCTTGAACATCCACGTCAATGGCACTACGCTACCGACTGTCCTACACCCCAAAATCTTGGGTGTGACGTTTGATCAGGATCTACATTTTGGTGAGCACGCAGCCGCAGTTGTTCCGAAAATCCAGAGCCGTAATAAAATCAACAAATCCCTTGTTGGCAGTACTTGGGGAAAAGACAAAGAAACGCTCATTACCACATACAAAGCAATTAGCCAGCCGATTGCGTGCTACGCGTCCCCTATATGGTCGCCAAGCCTAAAAATTACCCACTGGAAGAAGCTACAGGCCTGCCAAAATACTGCTCTCAGAATCGCCACGGGCTGTCTTCTTATGTCCCCAGAACACCATCTACATAATGAGGCGAGAACACTCCCCATCAGGGAGAGAAATGAGATGCTAACCAAACAGTTCCTGTTGAATTACAAGAAAACTGGGCATCCCAACAAACATCTGATTGATGAGCCAACACCGCCTAGTGGCTTAAGGAGTAATCTCCGTAAGCATTTTGAGGAAATACGGCACCTGAGAACTCAGCCGTATGAAGCAAAAAAACACAAGCAGGTCCTCAGCAAACTCCACAAACAGGCGTCGAACCTTTATGCCAGGAATTGTCCGGCGAATCCAGTACTCAAAGCACAGTACCCAAAACTTGGAGGAGGAACGCATACTCCCCAGGGAAACGCGAGTCACTCTAGCTCAACCTCATTCTGGATACTCTAACAGGTTAACCCCGACATACAAAATGTATGCCCCGCTTGCAATATGTCCCCACATGACACCAACCATCCCTTTAACTGTAATGTGGAACCAACGCCTCTAGCACCCCTTTCATTATGGTCCACCCCTGTTGAAACAGCAAGTTTCCTTAGAGGATATTGATGACAATTTGTGATCGGTCGAAGCTGTTAGGTGGGGCGAAGCACTGCTACAACAATAACAACAACAACGTGCCGAAGTCGGTTATCTGTGGTAGTATTTTTGGTACATTGGAATCCGGGAAATGTGCATTCTTTGTTTTAGAATAAATAATTCTTGTTTTGTACGAATATAAACCGTAGCGCTTGTTTTCGTTTTTTTTTTTTTTTTTTGATGAAAATCTACCAACTACTACTATTTTCATTGGTGGTCTACCAACATGCTCTAACAGTCCACGTATTGGTCTAAGTATACCAGCAGCAAAGACAAAAAAAAGAGCGAACATCCATACACACCTGTGTATAAATTCGAATATTACTCAGAATGGAAACAACTAAATCGAATGATTTTTCCAGTTTCTTTTTTTTCTACTACGGCGCGTGGCTTGCGTATTAATATCAATTTCATTGTGAAGACGCTTACAGATTGCGGAGGCCAAGTTTTTGTAAAATACATTAATTTTAAACAAAGTTTGCGTTATTTAACACCTTATTCTGGGATTACACCAGAAATTATGGATACGGTAATGAAAAATATGATAGATGTACAAAATGAAGTACGTGGAGTTCTGCCACCAGATGTCTTTGTTGGCGGGTCAATCTATAAATCTCGACTTGGACGCAATGAATAAAATGCATAATTGGACCAAATGCCGCCCTCAAAGCTCAAGACCCATCCAGTGGTCACGAACACAAATCGGCCACCCTCAAACGGTTAATAAAACCTTACATAAACTTCGAGAATGTACATATATTTTTAGTAAAAGGAGATAACTAAACTATGCTTTGGCGGAGCGAAGGAGCCACTGGCGCGCCTTGTTGGACGGCCATAACCGTTTAGACGGTTAAGCGCCAATTAAGTAAGTAAGTAAGTAAACTATGCTTTTGTTTAGGCCACCAGCCTAATATTTCAGACCACCCTAACGCGCGCATTAGTTATTTTATTATTAATAACGGTAACGGCCAACACCAGTCGAGAGCTAACTTTGAAGGGGAAAAACTCAACGAAAGTTAGCTATCGGCAGGTGCTGCGGACTTTTCGCGGTCTTGACTCCATCTTCTGTTTTAGAGCGTTCGAGCGCCAGCAGCTATCTCACAGGCGAGTAATCTAAGTGAACCATTTTCACTATTTAATAATTTTAATAATTTGCATTTTGAACGGCGGCCACCGTGGTGTGATGGTAGCGTGCTCCGCCTACCACACCGTACGCCCTGGGTTCACACCCCGGGCAAAGCAACATCAAAGTTTTAGAAATAAAGTTTTTCAATTAGAAGAAAATTTTCTAAGCGGGGTCGCCCTCGGCAGTGTTTGGCAAGCGCTCCGGGTGTATTTCTGCCATGAAAAGCTCTCAGTGAAAACTCATCTGCCTTGCAGATGCCGTTCGGAGTCGGCATAAAACGTGTATGTCCCGTCCGGCCAATTTGTAGGGAAAATCAAGAGGAGCACGACGCATACTGGAAGAGAAGCTCGGCCTTAGACAGTCAATGAATTTGTTTTAGTTTTTTTTTCACACACTCATCACTGCACTGTGTTGTACCCCCTCGTCGTCACATACGTTGACAAAAACTTGCTGCAGGAACCATATTTTCACTTGGTTGATAGCCTTAGCTTATCTATCACGGAATTCACTTTATTAATGAGTTTGCGAGCTGAAATAATTCCAAAAGCCAAAAAAGTATCACTACATTGGGTGGCTAGTGGCTTAATCATACAACTAATCTATATCACTTTATATTATATAACTTGTATTTTTCTCACTTTTTTTCTTAATAAATATTTTAAATTGTACGTTTTCCACGTCAAGTTGGATATACAAAATTTATTTCTTTTTGTTGGGAAAGATACTCTGGTTGGCTACTCGAGGATACTCATCAGCGTTCACATCACACTTTTTGTATACACATTAAATCCTCGTCGGAATTCTATCTGTTGTTCAAATTGGTTGGTTACACACATTAAATTCACCTAAGGATTTCGATTTGTATTTCAAATCTCGATGTTGACACACTATATCCACATCGGGATTACTACCTGCGTATTAAAACTTTTTTTTAGACACGCTAAATTTTTGGAAAATATTTCTATCTGTGTCTAACACACATTAGACGCATTAAATATTTGCAAACGATTCTCTTCTCTGCATTGCACATTACTGTAGACACACTAAATCCTCGTCAGGATTTCTATCTGTGTTTTAATATCACCTGATACACATTAAATCCTCTTCAGGATTTCTATCTGTGCTGCATATCACTACATACACAATAAATCCTCCTCAGGATTTCAATCTGTATTTTATATCACTATATACACACTAAATTCTGTTCAGGATTTCTATCTGTGGTTTACATAATTATCGTATTTTTGCTTCTCGCACTAAGTTCACATACGGATTCCTATCTGTGTTAACACATTCAATCAGATCAGAATTTCAGTCCGTGTGTTTTTAAGGATTCTACTTAGACACAATTCAATCTCAGCAGGATTTATATCTGCACCACTCAAAAAAAAACATTTATATATTTGTAAGAGCTTTTTGGTCGTTCCATTTAAAGCAAAAACATTAGTTTTTCTTTTTCTCTCCGACGCGTTTCGAGGCGTTATTGTGTCTTCTTCAGGGAGACTATGTATTTATTTTGACAAGAAAACATAATTAGAAAATATTTTTCTAAATTATAGTACATACATACCATAACATAAATTGTAGACTGCAAATTAACTACACATTTTTACAAAAATATATACATTTAACATAAACAAAATTTTTACATTTAAAAACCATCAACACTCTATCCCAGCTGTTCGTCAATTGTTGATTGTCACACATTTGTATGCACAGCTGATATTATCTACATCCTCTTTGTAGTTCATTGCATTATTTATCTGCTGTTGGATTCGAAGCCCTTCCAACGTTATTCTTTTCTTTATTTTGCTTTCCACATCTATTATTCGTGTATTGTCGAAATCAGCTGAGTGATCGAATTTGTTGATGTGCTGCGCCAAGGCTGTTGTCATCTCTCTATTTTTTGCGTCTGCTTTATGTTCGCCTATTCTCACTCCCAAAGCTCGCTTCGTTGTTCCTATATATATTGTATCGCAGGGTTCGCCTTCTTTGCCATTACATTTAATTTCATAAATAACGTTGTGTTGTTGTTCCTTTTTTGTTCTGTCTTTAGTTTTTGTAAATATTGTATTAAGTTGTTGATGTGGGCAATGAGCAAAAGCTATAGTGTTGTTGGGTATGTATGTGCCTAACGTTTTCATGTCTGTTAGTCCTGGTACATATGCTATGCCGGTAAATATTTTCTTTTGGTTATCTGCTTTTGTGTTCTGATTTGAATGTTTGCTATTGTTCATTTTTGTTGTGATCCATTTTTGTATTAGGATGCTCGGAAATCCGTTTTTGTATAAACAGTTCTTGATTTTAACATTGTTTTCTTTTCTGAACTCCTGGTCGCTGAGACTATAAATTTTTTCAATCAGGTTCAACGCAGTGTTTCTTTTTTGAGTCCAGGGATGATTTGAGTAAAAATTAATCATCCTGGACGAGGCTACATACTTGGCATACCAGTTTGTTTTTATGCCATTGTTGAATCTGTGGATTTGAATATCCAAAAACGCCAACGCCAAGTTTTTAAAGAAGGTTTTAAATGTAGAAATCAAAGAAACAAATATACGGATAAAAATGTTCTTAACTAACATTGGCCACATAAATGAAGACCTACGTAAAAGGCTAGATGAAAAAGATTTCCGATTAGGTACAGGGAACCACAAACAACATTTGAGAGATGTAAAGAAGTACTAACTGCACTACCAGTCTAAAACAAATCTTTTTCACCCATACATATGATTGCCGACATCGAACAAGGAGTCCAAATGATCGAAGATGAAGATCATAAAAATACGGTACGATGCAGGATTGCGAATAGAATAAGCAACTAGAAAAACAAAATGAAATGTGCACCAAAAGAAAAATTTATTTTGAAGGTTTACGATGAAACGGCCAAATTTATAAATAAACACAAGGACTCTATAATAATAACTAGTGCAGATGAAGGTAACAAAACTATGATTATGTACAAGACGGAATATAAAAACAAGATAAAGGACCTTCTAAGTGACAAGCAAACGTATAGAACGATGGGAATTGGCCCGACGCAACAGTTGTTAAGGAAAAACAACGCCCTCAGAAATGAAATATATAAGTAAAAGAACATTGACGCGAAAACTAGACAATTATTGACATGCCATGCAGCTAGTGCACCTAAATTATACGGACTACCAAAAATTCACAAGGAAAACATTCCACTTAGACCCATTTCATCGTCAGTTAACGTCCCATGCTACAAACTCGCTAAATTCATTGGAAAAATATTAAAGAATATTGTCTCGGAAAATAATAATATCAAGAACTCGTTAAAACTGAAAGAAGATTTAAAAGAAACTAGAATCGAAGACGACGAAATACTGGTATCCTTTGACATCGTTTCGCTTTTTACGAACATCCCAATCCACTTAGCAATCCGAACAATTATGCAACAGTGGCCAACTCTAGAGAACCAAACAACTCTTACGAGGAAGCAATTTTTATCGGTCCTAGAATTTTTTTTGAGAGACAACAACTACTTTGTTAGCGACGAAATAATATACCAACAAATATTTGGAATGCCAATGGGGAATCCTCTATCCCCGACTGTAGCGGACATTGTCTTAGACAAAATGCCAGACGATAGTATAGCTGAATTAAGATGTTTAAGCGACTTAAACTATGACTTTTTTTCTTTGTTTTTTTAGCTATTGAGTTTTATTAGCCATTGAGTGTGCTTGTAATTCTCAACTTGTTAGTGAAATATTCTAAAAACATAGTTTAAATTTTTTATCCCAAAGCGGGGTTTTTCAAAGCAAAACAAGGTGGCTCATCCCGCAGCAAATAACTTGTCGCCCCCAATAAATAAATACAAGGTGTAACAGGGGTTTTTCAAAGCAAAACAAGGTGGCTCATCCCGCAGCCAATACCTTGGAGCCCCCAGTGCTCGCCCCCAATAAATAAATACAAGGTGTAACAGGGGTTTTTCAAAGCAAAACAAGGTGGCTCATCCCGCAGCCAATACCTTGGAGCTCCCAGTGCTCGCCCCCAATAAATAAATACAAGGTGTAACAGGGGGTTTTCAAAGCAAAACAAGGTGGCTCATCCCGCAGCCAATACCTTGGAGCCCCCAGTGCCCGCCCCCAATGAATAAATACAAGGTGTAACAGGTACATAGTGACCTCTCTCTAAGTAAAATAACATACAGTCCATTAAAGTAATAATTTATAAAATAAAAAAAAAGATAATAAATTTAAAAAATGCTTGCTTGCAGTGGGCTTAGAACCCGCAACCCCAAACGTGTGAGTCGGGTACGTCATCCACTGTGTCACGACTCATACGCCTAGAAGCGCATCAAATTACTCCCTTATAACTCGTATTAAACTGCTCGCCCTCAACTGCCCCACGCTTAGCTAAAGATCAAAAGGAATCTATATAAAATACATAAAGAAATATGTAGACGACACATTTGCTATAATTAAGAAAACGAACGTAGAAATGATATTGAAAACCCTCAATAACCAACATACAAAAATCAAATTTACTTGTGAAGAAGAAGAAAATAAAAAGTTGGCGTTTTTGGATATTCAACTTATGAGGTGGGTTTTGTCGAAAGCTGAGGACTATGTAACTGTTTATTTCACAAAGCCCTGCTTTCCAATGTATATATGTATGAATATTTTGACAGCTCTTTTCTTGCAGTATAGGAAGTGTCCAGAAAATCCCGAACATTCCCGCCCACCTCGTCGTGTTTAGACGAAGAGTAATATTTGCCAAGACAGACGAAGAGTGCCATATATCCTTTATAGCTCTTGTGTCCCCGCCCTTTAGTTGCTCGTATGTTGAATGGTCCAGCGTAGTCGACCCCAGTATGCATGAACGGGTATGTTATACTACATCGCTCCGCTGGGAGATCGCCCATCAGTTGATTTTCTGGACTGCAATTATATCGAAAATATTTAACACAGTTGCGTATAACTCTTTTTACTTCCGTACGACCATCGATAACTCAAAATTGGCGTCTGACGTAGCCTATTGTCGCTTGCGTTCTGCCGTGTAGGCTCCTCAGATGAGCATGATTGACGATTAGAGACTTTAGAATATTCCGCTTTGGCATGACCATTAGGCATCTTTCATTGAAAGGCATATTTCCTTGTTGCAAACGCCCACGTAGCCTCATAATATTCTCTGAATCCAGCGTTAAATTGAGCTTTCTCAACTTACTTTTTTGAGGAAGTTCTTGGTTCTTTTTTAGAGCTGACATTTCGTGGTTAAATTCTGTTTGCTATGTAATTTTGACGATAATTTTAAGTGCTTGGTATCGTTTTGTCCAGGTGCAATGTCGTGACGGTCGACTTCTTGCGACACTTATTGATAAATCTTAAACACCAACCCAGTACAGCAATGAGTTTGTCAAGGCTCGAATATTTAGTGGTAATCTCGCGCAGCCAGTCCTGATTTTGTGGTTGTACTCTACAAGCAGTGACTAATTCAATTTCAGGGATGTTTTCTGGAAGATGCCAACACTGTTCACTCAAAGAGAGCCACGTAGGCCCATTCCACCATAGTGCGTGGGACAGTAAAGTGTTGACCGAAATTCCTCTGGAGGCACAGCTTGCCTAGTCACGCCAGTCTGCATGAGAAGTGAAGTTCTGTATGTACGTGACCCGATTAGCAACGAATGGTTTCAATTTACCTGGCGACGATCGTATCCAGCAAATCACGGTTACTGAATCCGGCCACAACACACATCTAAAAGATTTAAATGATAATGGTTCCTTCGCCTTTACCAAGAGAGCTGTTTCTAGGCGAGCACACATAATTCAAGTCTTGGGATCGATTGTTGCTTCAAAGGTGCCACCTTTGTTTTCGCAATTAGCAAATTTACTGCGGTGTAACTTTCAGTTATTACCTTGATATAGATTGCAGCAGCATATGCTGCGCTTGATGCATCTGAGAAAGCATGCAGCTCTACAGTGCATGCTGCAACAACTCTTACCCAACGCGGTATATACAAATCTTGAAGTTGTTGTAATTCATTGCTATAAACTGCCGTTGAATATCCTTTGGCAGCTTCTCTTCTCAATCTACTTCCGGTTCCATAATTTCTGTAAGAAGATTTTGCCTCTTATCGTTACAGGAGCCACAAGTCCTAGTGGATCAAATATTCTGGCAACGTCACTTGCCAATTATCGTAATCTAAATTGATGCTTTATGTTGCGCGTATCAGTCCGAGTTCGCCAAAAGATTCCCAAAGCCTTTGTTTGGTCGCACATACCTAATTTTAATAAGTCCGAAGCGTTTCGGTCGCGTGGCTCAATAGACTCTGAAACCTCAGAAGCGTTTGAGTTAAACTTGCGCAGACTAAACCCGCCAGTTTGTAGTAACAATCGTAATTGTGTTATTTCATTTATAGCTTCTTCAAGTGTGTCCCCTACAGATAATGCGTCGTCTACGTTAATCTCTGTTCCGAGACACTTCGCCGCATTAGGGAACTTTTCTCCCTCATCACTGGCCAGATGTCGCAAAACTTTTAGCACCACGTAATCTGCACAATTAGTCCCATAGGTTACGGTAAGTAGTGTATAGCTGGTAGGTTCTTCATCTGCACTACCTTTCCAAAAAATTCGTTGAAGTTCAGTATTCTAGCGGTCCACCATCTTCTCGATGTCACCCGTAAAAGCGTATTTGTATCGACCCCAATTCAACAGGATATTGCCTAAGTCATTTTGCAGCTTGGGCCCAATGTGCAAACAGTCATTGAGTGATACTGCGGTGGATTATTTTCGGGCAGCATTGAACACCACCCAACGTTTTGTGGTGGAACTTGAAGCTCCGTGGTGTGGTAAATAGCACACAGGGCTATAGGCAGGATCACTCGATATCTCCATATGGCCCAGCTCGCTATATTCTTCCATAAATTTACTGTATAATTTCTTCATTTCAGGTTCACGATCAAGTCATCGTTGTGTATGTTTTAACAAGGCTAACGCATCTTGCTTACTTGGTCCAAGCCGGCTAAGATCGATATCTTGTCAAAGAGGTAGCTTTACGATATATCGCCCTTGGCAGTCACGCCTAGTAGTGTTCTCGAAGAGGCTTTCGCAGAAAACTTCGTCCTTCGTCATAGTTTGACGCTCGTTCAGTTCCTCAAGCTCCCAGAAACTGCGTAATGCATGCTCCAAGTCGATTTGTGTGTTATAGCACTGAGCTTTGTGAATATCAAACACCCCACTGTGACAGGACAACCCACCGAAAATAACCCAGCCTAATTGCGTGTGTTGTGCCACTACTCCATTTGTAGTGCTCTGTTTAACACCGTTGCCTAATATTGTGGCGTAGTCGGCAGCACTCAAAACTATGTCAATAGCACCCGGTTGGTACTACTTAGGATCAGCCAATTTCAACATACCGAATTCTTGAAACTGGGAATTTAAAATTGGTGTACTAGGCATAATGTTCCCTAACTTTGGTAGTATTAACGCAACGCACTCCATTTTGAAATCATATGTCAGTGAATGAATAAATATCGTAGTCCAAGCTTTTGCACAAGCCAGATTCGTATCAGTTGCGCCGCTGATCGGTACCTTAACTGTTGTACGTTGTAACTACAACTGTCGTGCAGCGAATTCGCTAATAAACGAAGCTTCGGCCCTGTTATCGATTAACGCTCGAAATATTTGTTTGTGACCATTCGGACCGCGTGTTTCCACATACGCTGTGGCCAGCAAAACTATTGGCAAGGTAGATGACTGACTAAATGTGTTTCCAATAATTGTATTGTTAGCTGTAACAGATGTTGCTATATTTGTAGTGCTCGAGTCAGCAGTCCCTCTTTGGTTCACTTCCCTCTGTGTTACACCGTGTTCGGTTTTATTATACAATTCACCGTGCAATAGTGTGATATGTTTCGCTTTTCAGATATTACAGCGTCCCTCATACGGACACCCTCGTAGCATATACCCCGACCGTAAACATTTGAAACATAATTTATGTCTGATGGCCAAATCTTTCTTTGCACTGGAAGCTCTAAATTGTTTGCAATGTGTGAAAATGTACTTATCTGAACATATTGCACTCTTGCCGTAGACGTGTGGCAGCCTTTAACTGTTGCCTTCAATTTGTTTTGTTTTTGAAGTTCACCGCAAGCCAATTGTGTAACCTCCAGGGACTGAATACGATTTTCGAGAAACGCCCTTAAATTCCATTACGTTGGCACCTCGTCATTTGAGCCAAGAGACAGTTCCCATGCCTTACGTGTAACAACATCCTATTTGTTAACAACTATGAACACGAGCCAATCGTCTCAGCGCGATACAGAGCGTCCAAGATGCTCCAATGCACGCAATGCTGCGGTAACGCCATCACACAGCGTTCTCAATTGGCTTGCCGTTTCTAACTCTACTTTGGGTAAACTCATAATTTTTGTTAAATATGAGTTGATAATTATATGTTTGTCCCATGCAACTTGAAAATTCGCAACTGCTGTTACAATATTATCAAAAACATGTAGTGCCTCACCAGTCATTGCATCCTTAAGGTACTGGAGTCACTGTGTGTTACTCAAACTTGAGTGATTAGTCATAACCGATATGAACAAATCCTTTAATGTGTACCAGTGTAAGAAGTTGCCATCGAACGTTGTAACCTTAATGCGTGGTAGCGAATTCAATTGTTGGATACAACCATTCGATGCATTTGTTGAATTTGGAGTTATTATAGAAGTGTTGTGCCCCGCTCGCAATGAATTGATTTCATCCAACAATACACCCAAACTTTCTTTGAACACCATTTCTACCGAGGAATGAATATCACTGTTCAAATATTCACTTACCGCAGTAACATCAGCACTCTTTCCCTTATCTGCTTCCACCGCAAACAATCGTAATTCTTTATAGCATGCATTGTATTCTGCCCAATACGATTCCAATAATGTTTTCCTTGCTGTAAAATAACCTATCGTTCGTCGCTGTTTTGCAACTTTTAGCGCAAGGTAATTCCTTGTATTTTTGTTAACTGAGGTTGCATTTTAATAAAAAATTATGTAACTCAAACCAAAATGAAAATACGCCTATATAAAAGATATTAATTGTCAAAATCGAGCTTTTTATACCAAATTAAGTGCAGTTCTGTGTATTGCATTCTTTGCATATGAACTCGTCGATTTCAGCTGAGCTATTTATACCAAAGCTGTTTGACAGTTGGCTCAGCTAGTTAATAGTACTCACTATTAGTGATGTATGTACGTACAGGGTGATATCCGTTCTCGTTTAATTGATGATCCAAAGGGAATGAGTGTCGTATGCAAGTGAGCAATCATACGTGACGTCATCTAATAATTCATGTATGTAGTTATGCTACTGCATGCAATTTATATGCGGTTCCTTGACAAAAGCATTTATAATTATTGATTTCGTGCGCCTCACTCCCCGCAAGGGTTGCCAAATGTTTGAGATTAAGTATGTATGTACCTGCTTCGTAAACTATACGACGAATTCAGTATTTATTAAGATATTTAGTTATAATTAAGTAAGACAATGAAAGTTTGATAACAATGGTAATAAGAATTATAAAGAGTGAAAAATGCGTGATGAAACTCGCGGTATCCAACCAAAGACCACTATGTAACTGTTTACTTCACAAAGGCCTGATTTCCAATGTATATATGTATGAATATTTTGACAGCTCTTTTCTTGCAGTATAGGAAGTGTCCGGAAAATCCCGAACATCGGCCAAAGCTTTTTCTTCCACAAGTGTGTTGAAAATAGTTTCTCATGTACCCATTGAGGTAAAGAGAGAAAAAAAATAGGTTTTTATATTTTATCTATGCCGTCGGCACGGCTCTGATACCTCTTTTTCACAGTTTTGTTATGTATTGAATAACATCTCAAAAATAAGTTCACAGCGCCAATAATGGCAATAGCCCGAAAATAAATTTTTATGGTTTCCTAGGCTTCAGTGTGGTTTATTATTTGGACTGTGTTTACGACGTTAGCATTTGGATTAGTGACTTTCGATTCTTGGCCTTGTTGTATTTTTTTTTTTGTTTTTTATTTATATATTACCTGTAGTGTTATACAATATCATCATACGCCTAATTTTCCCCTCTCTAGTTGTAAGATTAATAACATCATTAATAACTGGCTCCCTAGTCATTCCTATAGTTTTCCAGATTTCTCTTAACCATTTTAATTCTTTATTGTAATCTATTACTTCTAATTCGCTTTTAAGGTCTTCAATTGGGCCTTTGGTGGGCATTATTTAACAATACTTTTTAATTACTAGCAATTATATTATGATTTAGTTCTTCTTTTTATTATTATAATTCCTTAACTCCAGCATTTCCTTCTTTAATTTAATTTTTTCCTCCCTATTTGTACTTAAGTTTATTTTTTCGTATAGCTTAGCTATGGATCTCCCAAGGTTTACCTGTTTTCCTCCCCTTTTTCTCTTCAATTTGACTGGCTTTGGGATTTTTGGTTCCTCAATTTTTTGAACCCTATTTTTATACTCAGTTGAGCAGAGCTCACAGAGTATATTAACTTTGATTGCATAACGGTTGGTTGTACAGTTATAAAGGAATCGAGATAGATATAGACTTCCATATATCAAAATCATCAGTATCGAAAAAAAACGATTGAGCCATGTCCATCCGTCTGTCCGTCCGTCCGTCCGTCTGGTACAGACCAATATAGGTAATTGGCAACAATGGGAAACAATATTTTATTTGAACTGAAAATGAGCGAAACAGTAGTTCTCTCACCGTTTGGCGTGTACAAATATATACATATGTAGAGATGAAACATTTTAGCAACGCGAGAATTGAGCATTTGGAGCTATGTACTCAGGGGAGTTTGTGAACATAATGCGTCCTACAGATGGCAATTTCGATAGTTGCACAGATTTTCGAATTTACAAAAAACTTTTTCTATTAATTATAAACAAATAGAGTACTATTTGTTAACAAAAATAGGCCTATGCACTGCGGTTGATCAATACGAATCGATTCATATAACTTTTATATGATTTTACGTATGCTAAGTATGCGAAACAGCCTGTCAATTGATTGTATGGAGATTTTGTTAGCGTACTAATATATAGATTGTGGGTAATATACTGCCTATGCAATACTTCGACCCAAAATAGAAAACGTTTTTCGGTCGTTTTTTTCGTTTAATATACATCGTGAAATTTTCCGATTCAATCAAAATGCATTTAAATAATAATAAACTAATTTGAAATAAAAGATAATATAATAAAATAAAATAATAAATATCTAAAAAAATTAGCATAAAAGACAATATACAAATTTTAATGTAATATCTTTGTAGCAAATTTAATATACAACGTGATAAAAGCTAATATAATAAAATAAAATAACAAATATCAAAATAAATTAGCATAAAAGACAATATAAAACTTTTTATGTAATATCTTTATAGCAAATTTATATATTTTTTGTTCACTATAAGACGTGCTATATCTAAAATGAGCATAAAATCTGGAAATGCAAAAACATTTGGGTCAAATTTACAATTAATTGTTATAAATAAATAAATTTAGTGAGTCTGAACAAAAGTTGACTCATTATTTCTGATTTCAAAGCACCTAAAATGGCAACAAAGAATCAGTTAAATAAAGATCTATGCTTTTACGTGTAAGTAAAATTTGTCCAAAAAAAAATAGGTCGGTTAAGTTATTACTTCTCTTTAAAGTTTTTTTGTGCGCTAGCAATTATTTTAGAAAAATTTTTTAAGGATTTTTGTACATACCAATTTAGGTAATTGGCAGCAATGGGAAACAATATTTTATTTGAACTGAAAATGAGCGAAGCAGTATTTCTCTCACCGTTTGGCGTGTACAAATATATACACATGTAGAGATGAAATATTTGAGCAACGCGACAATTGAGCATTTGGAGCTATGTACTCAGGGGGGTTTGTGAACATAATGCATCCCACAGATGGCAATTTCGATAGTTGCACAGATTTTCGAACTTACAAAAAACTTTTTCTATTAATTATAAACAAATAGAGTAATATTTGTTAACAAAAATAGGCCTATGTACTGCGGCTGATCAATACGAATCGATTAATGTAACTTTTATATGATTTTACGTATGCTAAGTATGCGAAACAGCCTGTCAATGATTGTATGGAAATTTTGTTAGCGTAATAATATATAGATAGTGGGTAATATACTGCCTATGCAATATTTCGACCTAAAATCGAAAAAATTTGGGTCGTTTTTTTCGTTTAATATACATCGTGAAATTTTCCGATTCAATCAAAATGCATTTAAATAATAATAAACAAAGTTGAAATAAAAGATAATATAATAAAATAAAATAAGGAATATCAAAATAATAATAAATTAGCATAAAAGACAATATACAAATTTTAATGTAATATCTCTGTAGCAAATTTAATATACAACGTGATAAAAGATAATATAATAAAATTAAATAAGAAATATCAAAAAAAAAATTAGCATAAAAGACAATATACAAATTTTAATCTAATATCTTTGTAGCAAATTTATTTATTTTTTGTTCACTATAAGACGTGCTATACTAAAATGAGCATAAAATCTGGAAATGCAAAAAACATTTGGGTCAAATTTGCAATTTATTGTTATAAATATGTAAATTTAGTGAGTTTGAACAAAAGTTGACTCATTATTTCTGATTTCATTTTTTTTAAAGCAACTAAAATGGAAAACAAAGAATCTGTGAAATAAAGAGCTATGCTTTTACGCGTAAGTAAAATATGTCCAAAAAAATAGGCCGGTTAAGTTATTACTTCCCTTTAAAGTTTTTTTGTGCGCTAACAATTATTTTAGAACAATTTTTTAAGGATTTTGGTACAGACCAATATAGGTAATTGGCAAAAATGGGAAACAATATTTTTTTTGAACTGAAAATGAGCGAAGCAGTACTTCTCTCACCGTTTGGCGTGCACAAATATATACTTATGTAGAGATGAAACATTTGAGCAACGCGACAATTGAGCATTTGGAGCTATGTACTCAGGGGGGTTTGTGAACATAATGCATCCTACGGATGGCAATTTCGATAGTTGCACAGATTTTCGAATTTAAAAAAAACTTTTTCTATTAATTATAAACAAACTTCAAAGTAGGAGGACCATTCTTTCTCTTACTTTTGTCTATGATATTATTAATGCTGTGATTGATGCACCACGTTTACTCGAGAGTATTTGTCTCCATATACCCCCTAGATCACTTGGAAATTGGGATATGTTTTATATTGATTGCGGACCCTCTATGCCTCTAACGCTCCCATTTTTAGAGCACTGAGGGAGTTCAATACTATCTCAAATTCTTTAGCCGTTGACTTTTCTTTGCCAAAGACCACCTTCAAATCTTTGTTGAGTGTAATAATTTTTTGATTGTATTGCTAATGTCTGTATTTTTAAGTACAAACTCAAGTAGTCTGTAAGAACATTAGACTATTTCTGAAATTAAATTAAATAAATAAATAAATAAATAAAAAAAAATAGGGCTATGCACTGCGGCAATACGAATCGATTCATATAACTTTTATGTAATTTTACGTATGCTAAGTATGCGAAACAGCCTGTCAGTTGATTGTATGGAAATTTTGTTAGGGTATTAATATATAGATAGTGGGTAATATACTGCCTATGCAATATTTCGACCTAAAATCGAAAACGTTTTTGGGTCGTTTTTTTTTTCGTTTAATATACAACGCGAAATTTCCCGATTCAATCAAAATGCATTTAAATAATAATAAACTAAGTTGAAATAAAAGATAATATAATAAAATAAAATAAGAAATATCAAACCAAATTAGCATAAAAGACAATATACAAATTTTAATATAATATCTTTGTAGAAAATTTAATAAACAACGTGATAAAAATAATATAATAAAATAAAATAAGAAATATCAAAATAAATTAGCATAAATGACAATATTCAAATTTTAATGTAATATCTTTGAAGAAAATTTAATATACAACGTGATAAAATCTAATATAATAAAATAAAATAACAAATAACAAAATAAATTAGCATAAAAGACAATATACAAATTTTAATGTAATATCTTTGTAGCAAATTTATTTATTTTTTGTTCACTATAAGACGTGCTATATCTAAAATGAGCATAAAATCTGGAAATGCAAAAAGCATTTGGGTAAAATTTGCATTTAATTGTTATAAATAAATAAATTTAGTGAGTTTGAACAAAAGTTGACTCATTATTTCTGATTTCAAAGCAACTAAAAGGAAAACAAAGAATATGTTAAATAAAGACCTATGCTTTAACGTGTAAGTAAAATTTGTCCAAAAAAATTGGCCTGTTAATTTATTACTTCTCTTTAAAGTTTTTTTGTGCGCTAACAATTATTTTAGAACAATTTTTTAAGGATTTTGGTACAGACCAATATAGGTAATTGGCAACAATGGTAAACAATATTTTATTTGAACAGAAAATGAGCGAAGCAGTAGTTCTCTCTCCGTTTGGCGTGTACAAATATATACATATGTAGAGATGAAACATTTGAGCAACGCGACTATTGAGCATTTGGAGATATGTACTCAGGGGGTTTGTGAACATAATGCGTCCTACAGATGGCAATTTCGATAGTTGCACAGATTTTCGAATTTACAAAAAACTTTTTCTATTAATTATAAACAAATAGAGTATTACTTGTTAAGCAAAATAGGCCTATGCACTGCGGCTGATCAATACGAATCGATTCATATAACTTTTATATGATTTTACGTATGCTAAGTATGCGAAACAGCATGTCAATGATTGTATGGCAATTTTGTTAGCTTATTAATATATAGATAGTGGGTGTTTACAGTCTGCTGTTATGGTCTACGGTTACGGTCCACTTGGGAGCGTGTTCACGCGAACACACCTAGTGACTGGTGATGGGGCGAAAGTTGCGATAAAAAAGTATCGGAAAACAAGAAAAAACCAGACCGGCGATCACTAGCGAAAATTGCCATGAGTTTCCGGCCGCAAGTAAAACGAGGAAGACGTGGAAAAATTTAGAAAAAGAAAAGCAAAAAGATAGCACGTTTTTCCGGCCGGGAAAAAGCAAGAGTTGGCTTTTCTTTTGCGCAGTTAATCGGAAAATTTTATAAACCAAAGAGGCAAAGGCGTCAAGCACAGCTCCTGCTTCATTAACACTATTGCTTACATCAACTGCACATGCCCGACTATATTCAACTCATCGCAAAACACCCTCGCTGTGCTGTGCACATATTCAAGAGAGTATTGTGAAGAACCACAAGACCTCAACGAGGAATTGCAGGTCGATTCCTTCACCCAACTATCAAAAGAACAAACGGGAAAATGCCCAGAAACTAGGAAAGAGTCGATAGCGCAAAGTACCGACCAGTTCATTCCGACAAACCTCGTTTTTACTCGTCTATTTTGGGTGGTAATAAACCTTACAACGGTTGTGTTGTGTTGACACAAGCTCAACGTTAAGAATATCCAGTTGAAGTAGTAGGTCGGCGTTTCACAGTCACACCTAGTGAGGAAAGTTCTAGTGATTACGATTCGGATTTGGACGGCACTAAACAAATTGTTGATGAGAAACCCTTGGTATCCGAAGATAAATTCCTTTCTCTACGTTTACGACGTACACCACCACCTTTGGATAAGCGTCCAACACCACCTCCGCCTCCAGGACCAGCAGTACACTGCAGCGTAATACAGCGAACGCCAAAGTTAGCACCAAGTCATCCAGATCGTAAAGGTCAACACGAAGTTTTATTGCCACCAGGTTCACTTGGTCACCTCGGACCAGAGCGCAACAACCACCAACAGTACCAACACAGCGCGCCCAAGACCGCGCGTCATAACCAACAACAGCGACAACTGCACCAGCAACAACAACATCACCAGTAACCACGCCAGCAGAGGGCCACGGTACGTACTCTGGCGGCCATGTAAGAACGTGGAATGACGAGAGCGTTTTTGCAGGGTAGTTAAAGAAACTTCTAAGCAGTACCTAGAGAGTTTTATACAGCCCGGTTAAACCATTTAACAAGGGTCGATTTTTTTTCGTCAAATTGTATTATTGAATACTCGAAATTGTTAGCTATACAACAAGAAGCATACATTTCCTTTTTTTTCATTTTAATGATATTTTTTCTTGCTTTAAAATGATTGAAGTTAGCTCTATAAATTTTATTCATAATAAGCCGTCTTCATCACGTGAAACGTTTTAGCTATCCATTTTTGGAGCTCAACCATAAATTGTTAGAAAAAAAATTTGCGACCGCAGCCATTGGTCGATTATGCACGAATTGGCTAAAAGATTTAAACTTTTTCTTATATCATACAAATACAATATATATACATATGAATCAATATTGCTAGCAATATCGTTCGAACAACCAGAAGAAAATAATTTACGTGCATATAATACGTAGTACTATCACAATTTGATCTTTATTGCTTTTATAACAAATTTTCTTAGTACATATTACATATTATTATCATTATACTGTGCGCATTATACCGAATTGATATTTTGTTATACTCAAAATTAAGTTCTACTACAACCATATAATAATTTTGTAAGAGAGCCCCAATTATCGAAATTTTTATCCAAACTTTATAGTCTTAAAATATGTTTTGTGAATGGATAAACAAAAATTCAACCAAGTTCTTACCTTGTAGGTAGTATATTTACTATACATAGGTACATTTAATTACATAGTTTTCTCACACATACCGCTTATAACGATTATCGAAAAAAAAGAAACATAAATAATTGTATAATTTGAAATATTACGAGCAAAAGTAAGAGAAAAGAAAAGAACCCCCAACAGAACAAGCTCAGCCAGACTTAAGTATTCATATTAGATTTCGTTTCGATTTCGTCCCAATAAAATGTGAACTGTTGGATCATTTTTAAACGGTTTTATTTAGCTTGAGTTGACAGGCCGGCCGTTGTGAACGAATCTTGTAATTGAAATTTAAGTAACTTCCCGATAAGCTACAAGCTTGAAACTTGGAATATAGTTCAGAACCCGATGACAATGCAATAATAAGACAAAAATCGCCGCTAGGTGGCGCATGGATCGAGATATTCGCAAAATTCGCATTTGTGGTCCGATTTGGCTCATATTTGGAACACATAATACATGCAAGAATAGAAATCGACCTGTGAAAAAAATCGCAGCTAGGTGGCGCATGGATCGAGATATTCACAAAAGTCGTATTTGTGGTCCGATTTGGCTCATATTTGGAACACATAATACATGCAAGAATAGAAATCGACCTGTGAAAAAAACCGCCGCTAGGTGGCGCATAGATCGAGATATTCACAAAAATCGTATTTGTGGTCCGATTTGATTTGGTCCATATTTGGAACACATAATACATACATGAATAGAAAGCGACCTATGATGCCCGATTTGGCTCATATTTGGAACAAATATTGCATACAGTGCAGTAGAAGTGACATCAAAATATTTTGGAGTTGGAGGATGGACAAGCATACGTGGCGCAGTCGAGTAAAGTCTTTGGAAAGATTATGTATTGTGGACTTACGTTGTAACAAAATGTCAGGAAAGAGTCCTTGTAATAATGAGTCACTAAATCAACTAAATAGAATGAGAAATACCAGGCACTTAAATAAAGACTAAAAACTTGAAAATAAAATAATTAAAAAAAATTTTTAAGTTAAACGGTTTTATTGAAAACAATACTTACATGAAATAATAATAATACGAAAAGCTAGAAAATAGTTAGGTAGGTCCTAGGTACTAGTCATTACTCTCCTTATCAATCTAGGCCGTTGATCAGACAATTAAATAAAAGCGTTGGGCGCGTGAAATTTCTAAAAATGTGAGGCGTAGCATAACCTGATTAAGGTGCAGTTGGTTTTACTTATGACTATCAATAGAAATATGACGCGTCCAACGCTTTTATTTAATTGTCTGATCAACGCCCTAGATTGATAAGGAGTGTGATGACTAGTACCTAGGACCTACCTAATTATTTTCTAGCTTTTCGTATTATTATTATTTCATGTAAGTATTGTTTTCAATAAAACCGTTTAACTTAAACATTTTTTTTTAATTATTTTATTTATTCTTTCACTTTATACACTACACACACTTACATACATTTTCATAGTGTAAATAGCTATTCGTAGTTCAAAAATGCTGTAGCCCTGGTTAAGAAACCTGCACTATCTTATTTTTTTTGTTGCATACATACGTTAATATGAATTGTGAATAAATTGTGTAATTTATAATGGGAATGCTGACGTCGCCCTTTATTTAGAAGGCATAGGGTAAAGCAGGTAAGGGGCCACCGGAATTTTAGGTACGACGGTGGCCATGGATTTTGAGGGTGGGATAATGCACCGGGCGTCGCAACACCACCCGCGGCGCCCCCCTATATATATTCGGCCCTTTTCTTTTTTTCATTTTAATTTTCAGCTTTTTTTTTGCAATTTTATTTTTCAGCAGTTTTTTTTTTTAGTTTTGACTTTAGAGTTAGTAACCGGTCATGTCCGGTTCGGTAAATTTTGTTGCGTTCGATTTTTTTTGAATTTTGAATTTAAATTTTTTGAATATGTCAACGGTCTGTCCGTGGAATCCTGTTCGACCGGATGTCGTTTTAATTTGTATTGATAAGCGTTTTGAGTCGGCCTCTGCGCTTCTGTCAGTTTATTTTAAATTTGACAGCTGAGTCTTGAATAGACATGATAGGAACTTTTTTCTGATTATGGCGCAGGAACAGTAAGGTTGGCAAGGACCCGCCCCAGCCGACAATGACTAGCCACTGTGCACCACCACATCATGCCTACCGCCTTCCTTACTGCTTCCACCAAAGATGCGTATCCATAACATGGGTAATATACTGCCTATGCAATATTTCGCCCTAAAATCGAAAACGTTTTTGGGTCGTTTTTTTCATTTAATATGCATCGTGAAATTTTCCGATTCAATCAAAATGCATTTAAATAAAAATAAATAAGTTGAAATAAAAGATAATATATTAAAATATAATAAGAAATATCAAAATAAATTAGCATAAAAGACAATATACAAATTTTAATGTAATATCTTTGTAGAAAATTTAATAGACTACGTGATAAAAGATAATATAATGAAATAAAATAAGAAATATCAAAACAAATTAGCATAAAAGACTATATACAAATTTTAATGTAATATCTTTGTAGCAAATTTAATATACAACGTGAATAAAAGCTAATATAATAAAATAAAATAAGAAATATCAAAATAAATTACCATAAAACACAATATACAAATTTTAATGTAATATCTTTGTAGCAAAATTTAATATACAACGTGAATAAAAGATAATATAATAAAATCAAATAAGAAATATCAAAATAAATTAGCATAAAAGACATTATAAAAATTTTAATGTAATATATTTGTAAAAAAATTTAATATACAACGTGATAAAAGATAATATAATTAAATAAAATAAGAAATATCAAAATAAATTAGCATAAAAGACAATATACAAATTTAAATGTAATATCTTTGTAGCAAATTTAATATACAACGTGATAAAAGCTAATATAATGAAATAAAATAACAAATATCAAAAACAAATTAGCATAAAAGACAATATACAAATTTTAATGTAATATCTTTGTAGCAAATTGATTTATTTTTTGTTCACCATAACACGTGCTATATCTAAAATGAGCATAAAATCTGGAAATGCAAAAGACATTTGTGTCAAATTTGCAATTAATTGTTATAAATAAATAAATTTAGTGAGTTTGAACAAAAGTTGACTCATTATTTCTGAGTTCATTTTTTTCAAAGCAACTAAAATGAAAAACAAAGAATCTGTTAAATAAAGACCTATGCTTTTACGTGTAAGTAAAATTTGTCCAAAAAAATAGGCCGGTTAAATTATTACTTCTCTTTAAGATTTTTTTGTGCTCTAACAATTATTTTAGAACAATTTTTTAAGGATTTTGGTACAGACCAATATAGGTAATTGGCAACAATGGGAAACAATATTTTATTTGAACTGAAAATGAGCGAAGCAGTAGTTCTCTCACCGTTTGGCGTGTACAAATATATACATATGTAGAAATGAAACATTTGAGGAACGCGACATTTGAGCATTTGGAGCTATGTACTCAGGGGGGTTTGTGAACATAATGCGTCTTATAATGCGTAATTATAAACAAATAGAGTAATATTTGTTAACAAAAATAGGCTTATGTACTGCGACTGATCAATACGAATCGATTCATATAACTTTTATATGACTTTACGTATGATAAGTATGCGAAACAGCCTGTCAATTTATTGTATGGAAATTTTGTTAGCGTATTATAATATAGATAGTAGGTAATATACTGCCTGTGCAATATTTCGACCTAAAATCGAAGACGTTTTTGGGTCGTTTTTTTCGTTTAGTATACAACGTGAAATTTTCCGATTCAATCAAAATGCATTTAAATAATAATAAACTAAGTTGAAATAAAAGATAATATAATGAAATAAAATAAGAAATATCAAAATAAATTAGCATAAAAGACAATATACAAATTTTAATGTAATATCTTTGTAGAAAATTTAATATACAACGTGATAAAAGCTAATATAATAAAATAAAATAGCAAATATCAAAATAAATTAGCTTAAAACACAATATAAAAATTTTAATGTAATATCTTTGTAGCAAATTGATTTATTTTTTGTTCACTATAAGACGTGCTATATCTAAAATGAGCATAAAATCTGGAAATGCAAAAACATTTGGGACAAATTTGCAATTAATTGTTATAAATAAATAAATTTAGTGAGTTTGAACAAAAGTTGGCTCATTATTTCTGATTTCATTTTTTTCAAAGCAACTAAAATGAAAAACAAAGAATCTGTTAAATAAAGACCTATGCTTTTACGTGTAAGTAAAATTTGTCCAAAAAATAGGCCGGTTAAGTTATTACTTCTCTTTAAAGTTTTTTTGTACGCTAACAATTATTTTAGAACAATTTTTTAAGGATTTTGGTACAGACCAATATAGGTAATTGGCAACAATGGGAAACAATATTTTATTTGAACAGAAAATGAGCGAAGCAGTAGTTCTCTCACCGTTTGGCGTGTACAAATATATACATACATATGTAGAGATGAAACATTTGAGCAACGCGACAATTGAGCATTTGGAGCTATGTACTCAGGGGGGTTTGTGAAAATAATGCGTCATACAGATGGCAATTTCGATAGTTGCACATATTTTCGAATTTACCAAAAATTTTTCTATTAATTATAAACAAATAGAGTAATATTTGTTAACAAAAATAGGCCTATGCTCTGCGGCTGATCAATACGAATCGATTCATATAACTTTTATATGATTTTGCGTATGCTGAGAATTCGAAACAGCCTGTCAATGATTGTATGGAAATTTTGTTAGCGTATTAATATATAGATAGTTGGTAATATACTGCATATGCAATATTTCGACCTAAAATCGAAAAAAGTTTTTGTGTCGTTTTTTTCGTTTAATATACAACTGGAAATTTTCTGATTCAATCAAAATGCATTTAAATTATAATAAACTACGTTGAAATAAAAGATAATATAATAAAATAAAATAAGAAATATCAAAATAAATTAGCATAAAAACAATATACAAATTTTAATGTTATATCTTTGTAGCAAATTTATTTATTTTTTGTTCACTATAAGACGTGCTATATCTAAAATGAGCATAAAATCTGGAAATGCAAAAACATTTGGGTCAAATTTGCAATTAATTGTTATAAATAAATAAATTTAGTGAGTTTGAACAAAAGTTGACTCATTATTTCTGATTTCATTTTTTTAAAGCAACTAAAATAAAAAACAAAGAATCTGTGGAATAAAGACCTATGCTTTTACGTGTAAGTAAAATTTGTCCAAAAAAATAGGCCGGTTAAGTTATTACTTCTCTAAAGTTTTTTTGTGCGCTAACAATTATTTTAGAACAATTTTTTAAGGATTTTGGTACAGATCAATATATGTAATTAGCAACAATGGGAAACAATATTTTATTTGAACTGAAATTGAGCGAAGCAGTAGTTTTCTCACCGTTGGGCGTGTACAAATACAAAAACAGGCCTATGCACTGCGGCTGATCAATTCGAATCAATTCAAATAACTTTTATATGATTTTACGTATGCTAAGTATGCGAAACAGCCTGTCAATTAATTGCATGGAAATTTTGTTAGCGTATTAATATATAGATAGTGGGTATTATACTGCCTATGGAATATTTCGACCTAAAATCGAAAACGTTTTTGGGTCGTTTTTTTTCGTTTAATATACAACGTGAAAATTTCCGATTCAATCAAGTTGCATTTAAATAAGAATAAACTAAGTTGAAATAAAAGATAATATAATAAAATAAAATTAGAAATATCAAAATAAATTACCATAAAAGACAATATACAAATATACATGTTCGGCCTGAGTGCGTCTGGAACCGGCAGTGGGTAGGCGCACACGGGTCGATCTCGCTCAATGGATGATTCACTCAATAGAAAAGAAAGAAGAACACGGGAGGATTTTCCTCGTTATAATGGGTGAACTTTATTATGTGAATATATATATAACCTGGTTACAATATTACCTGAATATATTCTGGAAAACAGTGGAGACCGTTGGCGGCAGATGCGTGCTGGTTGGCTGTTGAAATCAAAGAGGCCGGTTGTATAGCAATCTACAACCGTTGACCCGCAAAATCCTCCGTTTTGGAGGGGAAGGCACCCACACATCAACCCCGACATGCATATGCATGAGTGCTGACAAAAAACACACATACACGTACATGTACATGCATGCACATGCATGTGGCGGTGAGGGTGTGGGTGGTTACAAATTAATTCGAGTATCGAGTATCGATTCGCAGGGTTGCATTGGGGGGATCGCAGACAGATGCGGAAAAAGTTAGGCATCCTTCCTAAACATACCGGCCCCCTTGCGATACGCAACATCGTTTTTACCCCCACCGATCTCCGACCGCTGAAAAGCAACGAGAAAAAAAACGTGTGCATTAAAACTAAACTTAACCTAAAATCGCGTATTTCGCCAGCGTCGCGGGTGGCCGGGAGTCCTGCCCGACTTGCGCAGCATGCCACCTAAGCTAGGATAAAAATAAACATTAGAAGTGGAGGAAAGTGAATATTTCTTGCCTTTGGTCATACATAATTCTTAGATATAGATAGGATCCATAAGTGATATGACGTAGAAGGTCAATAGTGCTGGACGAAGAGGCCGAGGTCTCCGTTCCAGACTGGCAGAAAAAAAATTTTTTTTTTTTTGTTGGACGGAGAGGCCGAGGTCTCCGTTCCAGATCCGCATTGTTTTTGTTTGGTTGGACGAAGAGGCCGAAGTCTCCGTTCCAGACTCGCATTATTTTGGTTTAGGTTTTTCTGGACTGGACGAAGAGGCCGAGGTCTCCGTTCCAGCGTCTAAAGTATCGTGTCGCTCTCAGGGCGACTGTGGCATTTTATGGATGTGCCAGGGCGAGTGGCCGTGAGGTTGGTTGGGTGATGCGCTTTTTCACTGCAGCGCATGTATTTCGTCAGTTGTGTATTATATTATTACCCTACAAAACACCTGGTCACACCTACCCACGCCCATGCAAATGTGACTACGAATATAACCTGTCACCGTAAAATGACTAGTCAAATAACGTGGAGTGACGAGAGCGTTTTTGCAAAGTAGTTAGTGCTGTGATTTCGAGCAGCTTATATATTTCAACATAACCAGCAAGATTGCGGTGTGTGGGAGATTGGAGCGGACGTGATTCCAAGCCACCCGCGCAAAATTACCTGTTTTCGTGATACGCGTGTTATTTTATTAACAAACGTACGTTAAAATAGGGGAATAAACCGAGTTTAAATCGAAGCGGAGAGGCTCACGAAGGTATGGATTTAATTTTGTGCGACAGCACATGATGAATAGCGAAAATCGTAATTAAACTTGAAAGTGTACCAACTGCCGGTGCTTGCATCCGGATTGGCGATGCGTTCTTCACGACGCGTTCTATCTGCACGTACCATTATGCTAAATGTACCATGCAACTCTGTCGTGTATTTCTTGGTTAGCTGACAGCTGGTATGGTGAATTTGTGGTGTGCGAGTATATATATATACATATATGTATTTGCTTGCCCTTGAAAAAAAAACTAGGTCACTGGGGCAGTAGCACACTAGGCCGGTAGAAACAGTAAACTTTTCCCATTTCGGGATTTTGTCGTGTCGGGATTGTTTTATTTCGGGACTCGGATTGTTTTGTACCGAGCCCTTATAATGACTGTTTGTGATGTTTGTTGCTGAAAAACAACAAGTCCTGCCCCCCGCCAAAAGGCAGGCAGTGCCGACGGCAAAAAAAATCAAAAAATCAAAGAGAAAAAAAAATTTTTTTTTTTTTTTTGGTTTTTTTTTTTTTGTTGTTTGTAAATGAGAGCAATTAATTTTTTAAGGAGGTGTTTGCCTGTATTTTTTGTGCGTAAGCATGTTTTGGGACTGCCCAGGTCAAAAAAAGCCGATCCCGATTTTGTTTCTTTTGCGGGTTTTCGGTACCAGTGTGCGTCACTTAATGCAGCACTAATATGATATGCCGAGCCAAGGAGGAATACATACATACATATGTACATACGTTGGTTGAACATTCCAGTATAGAGAATGAAGCAAAAACAAAAATGAATCGAAAGATTTATTTTACCGTTTTTGCTTCAATTCATGTGGAATTTTACGCATTGCTGGACAAGAAGGTAAGTGGTAAAATATTTTGCAATAATTTTATTTCAATAACTATATTTTATGTTATTTCAGATTTTTAATACATTTTCTTTTCTTTTTCAGGTGACTGGTGGTGGAGGTCCAGAACAGTGGATGGGTAAGTATGCCGGTATCGTTCCGTTTTTTAGTGTTTTGTACATTTTCTAACTTCTTTACTTTTGTCTTTTCTCGTTTCAGGTATTGGTGATGAAAGGTTCTTGTGCACAATTTTTGCGTAAAGAAATTTAAGAATCCAGCAAAACACAATTTATTTGCATTAAATTTACGTTGATTATAAGAAAATTTATTCAACGGTTACTGTTTCTTCAACAATGTGGCCATAGCAGCACAATACGCTTTAGACATTTTGAAGTTAAGCAAAATGAGAATTGTCGATTGGGATATACATCATGGACAGGGTACGCAACGTTTCTTCTACAACGATCAAAGGGTTCTTATTTTTCTATACATCGTTTTAAGCATGGCACCTTTTTGGCCAATCTAAAGGAATCCGATTTTGATGCTATTGGTTATGGCAATGGCTTGGGTTATAATTTTAATGTGCCCTTAAATAAAACAAAAATGGGCAATGGTGATTACATGGCAATCTTTCAACAGTTACTTATACCGGTTGCTGTGGAATATCAACCTGAATTGGTTATTATATCGGCCGGTTATGATGCAGCTTTAGGCTGTCCGGAAGGCGAAATGGAAGTCACACCAGCATTTTATCCGCAAATGTTAAGTACATTAATGAAATTGTCGCAATCGCATGTAGCTGTGGTTTTTGAAGGTGGTTACTGTTTGGACTCGCTAGCAGAAGGTGCAGCACTCACCCTACGCACCCTTTTGGGGCGGGACATGCCCAAGGCTAGTAGAAAAACTTGATCCACCCCGTGAAGTTGTACAAGATGCAATACTCAATTGCATTTATGCACATCGTTCTTATTGGCGCTCTTTGCAAATTCAGCCCATATATACCATGGAAGAACTGAATAATGTTAATCCGCAGCCAAAGTTGCATAAAATTAGTCGCCTATTCATTGGCGGTAAGTCACTGCCTGCACGTTTTCCTACAAGAAACACTGCCCTGGTTATAGCACCAGAAATTGTTGCACAGAATGAGAAGCGCTTGAAGTATTTACAAAGTGAAACCAAATTGCTTTCTCCACAAATACGCGTTTGTTATGTATATGATGATTTAATGCTTCAGCATAGTAACTCCTTCGAAGAGGATCATCCCGAACAGCCCGAGCGCATTAAACGTATTCATGAAATGCCTCAAGACTATCAACTCACGGAACGCATGAAACATCTGCCACCACGTACAGCAACTACAGATGAAATTTGTTTAGCGCATACGCGTGCGCATCTAAATTTTATTCGACGCATAAGCCATAAGGATGAATTGCAAGGTATGGGTGAAAAATATAATTCAGTTTATTTTCATCCAAAAATTTTTGAAGGTGCTACAATGGCGGCAGGTTCGGTATTGCAAGTGGTTGATAAAGTTTTGAAGGGTGAGACCCGAAGCGGTATTTGCATTGTACGCCCGCCTGGTCACGCCGAGCCGGATGTACCCCATGGTTTGTGTATATTCAATAATGTTGCTATAGCTGCGCAATATGCCATAAGAGATCACGGTCTAAATAGAGTTTTAATCATTGATTGGGATGTCCATCATGGAAATCTCTGATGAAGCGCAAGGAATAAACTAAAAATTGTCAAAACACCGGCCTCAAAAGCCGTAAGAAGCAAAAACCAAGAAATTAACTATCGTTGTGAGAGTTGTCCGTCGCGGTTTTTTTTTTTTTTTTTTTTTTTTTTTTGCAAAGCCGTTTAACTCCAGAAATCGGAAAAAGACTAACATTTCTGGCATCATCAGTCAAACTTGGTAATCGAAAGCGCTATCAGGACTGGTTTCAGGACGAATATTTCGCAACACCAGAAGCACATAGTTTGCGTTCGGATTTAATACGCTTTATACTAAATGTAATACATCCTGCAAACGGTATGTTTTGTTCGAATATTATCCCACGGGGGGCCCTAATCGGTTGGCTTATATCATCTTGTACAAATCCGATTGCATTGGCGAATGCTAAGCTATCATTATTTTACGACTGGCTCCTTTTTTTTTTGATCCAATCAAGGATAATATTATGAACATGGAACTGGGCATTTTAGTAATGTATCATTCAATACGTAAACATCCCTTTGTTAGCAGCACATTATTGGATTTTCTTTGCCGTATTATGAAAAATTTTGATGTAAGGCATGAGGATACAATACGTACAGGCGTGTATAATTCATTGAATAAGATACTCGAGAAGCAGGTCATTCCAAATTTACAGCCACTATTCGAATTACCAAAAATTAGATCGTGAGCTGCGTAATTTAATTCGGGAAAATTTTCGAGAGTTTGTCTCACAGTGCAGTGACAGGCAATCCTTTAATAGCGACACTCCGGTCATGGAATTCATAGGAAATGATTTTTGTGCCGTTAGCGGTGCGGATGATCGTATAAGCATACTAGAGGTAAAGCGCGCAGTTGAAGATCTTTTGAAGCAGAAACCGCAAAGTGACATTTTCCACAAATTTGATGGCAGCGGAGATGCAGCCCCATGCACTGGTACTTCAACGTAGGAAAAGGAGATAGCTACCGTTCGCGAAGATGGACGTTTGAATATCGTCAATGCCAATGGTGTGCACACTGTATATCGCACTATCGGTGCGGACAGTGTATCGCTTATGGCTGTAAAATATATTAACCCGCATGAGATGCTTACAGCAAATCGCATGGATGGCATACGCATGTTTGTTGTACGTAGCTGCAGTGGGTGAGGTAGCTGTGACTGCTTTTATGACGTCTTGCGAAGAAGAGAAACGTTCGAATTATGGGTCTGCTCTTTTTCACCTCCCCCACAAGATGGGTTACGGGACTCTGAGCACATTACTACTTGAAGCATAATTAATATCTGATCGTTATCGGAAAAAACTCGTTGACCAGGTAATTATAAACCCAGTAGCGCTGAATTTGATGACGAATTAGTTTCTCAGTCTTGTTTTGAAATTTGCAGGTGTGTCCAGGACATACATGCGAGGCAACTACACAAACAATTGCAGATCAAGAATCACGTTCCTCAAACGATGCATTAGCGATTGGACCGACATTGCGACCAAGAACGTAAGTCGAATTTAATTTGGTGGAAACGACCACGTTAGTTTATAGTAAGTTCTTTTATACTGGTTTTGAAACGGTTTGACAAGCCAACCTAATGTAAACGCACGCAAGTCATTTTCAGTCAAAAATGGCTCATGCACATACAACTTGAATGAGAGCAGGCCAAATTGAATTTGCTGCGTGAAATCCTAACTCGATTTCCAATTTTTTGTTCTGCGTGACATTTAGATTTGACGTTTGCACCCATGCTTATTTGGGTTGGGGCAAAACGCCGATTGTTTGCGTGCGCAAAGAAACGCAGTGCGGTTTTATTAGGTTGGCTTGTGACCTATAAGGCGGATTTACATTACAATTATATGCCCTTCAAATTAAACTCTTCAGTACCAATAAAAAAATGAACTGTGCAAATAAATATTGATTTGAAAAATGTAGAAATTGCGCACAACTTAAAATGTCAAACTAAATCAGATATCAGATCAAGTAAACTTGAAAAATGCATTTAAAACTTTTGATAGTAAACGTTATAGAGCTCAGGTCGGTTACTTTAGTCTGTTTAGATGTGATCTCTGTATCGTGTGACGTCATAGTCAAAAGCTGTATAAAACGGCGCATCTGTTAACATCGTCATTGACGGATGGAATGATTGAGCGTCAGATGCTGAAATATCTAAACCAGTCGGAAAGTTCGACAAAATGCGTATGAAAATCCTTTTAAATGTAAAAATTATAGCGCTAAGATCAGTAAAATTACTAAGCAGAGATGAGATATTAGATCCCATAGTATCGTGTTAAACCAAACCCAAAGCTTTTTACAGTATATAACGTGAGAAATCATAGCAAATCGTATTAAATGAAGTCACGTCGTATCATGTGTGTCCAAATCAGTTGATGCCAGATCATATGATTCAATTTGAAACACCGTTCGCCCATATGGCGATGTAAAACGTTTATGAACGTTGGGTCATAGGTACACCCCGCACACGTGCAGTAGTATGTGCGTCAAAATCTGAGAGGATGTTCATTGATTTTTAGTTGATGAACCTCAACGACGTATGCTCTTATCGACAAATAGCTGGCATTTCCACTATTTGCAAATGTCAATACTTCCAATGATGTAACATTGGTTTCAAGTAATTATCCTTTTCAGAAGCTGGCGTCCGTGGCAGACCGTGAGTCTGCGTCAGGGTTCTCGTGTCCTCGCTCTGGGTGAGCGAGTGAATTTTGGATGGGTTTTTAAAAATTATTAAATATAATGGGCCGAATGCCTTTAGGTTCTGTAGCGGGTTGCGTAACTGCGTTAGGATTGTTGGTTGGCCTCGTTTTGGGTGAACGAGAGCTGGGATATCGGTGTGTTGGCCTCGTTCGGGGTGAACGAGAGCTGGGTTATTTTCTGGCGCCTCGCTCTGGGTGAGCGAGTGAATTGTGGGGTTTTCTGCTCAGGGGGCCCCCGGTTAGTCTTGTTGAAAAAAAAAAAACTCAGAAAAAAAATGTTTTTTGTTTGCGAGCTCTTGGTAAGCTCTCCCGCGTCTTCGTGCATCTCGCTCCCTTTCCCCATTGCCCAACAGTAGTCAGGTGTAGGATTCCCTCCGGCAGACTCGACACGACGAGACCGGGGGTAGAAAAAAAGAGAAAAATAAGATGTAGGATCGCCCTCCGGTAGACTCGCACCATCACGAGACCGGGGTGGTTGATTATAATTAGGGCCTCGGGAGCGACGCAAGCTTAGGGATAGCGGGGCATCACGGCACGTGGTTGAACGCGTCTTTATGTCCCGAGCTCCCTTTCCCCATTGCCATCGCGTAGTCCACCTTAGGTTTCCCCTCCGGTAGACTCGCACCCTCACGAGACCGGCGGGTTGATGATAATATATGGCTCGGGAGAAACACAAGCTTAGGGATAGAGAGACACGAAGACGTGGGTTCCTTAAGATGGTTTCGATGCTATCACTAACCGTGGGCCTCTAATTGTAGGTAGTCGGGGGAAATAGTGTTGTGGTTTTCTGGGGTTTTGTGAGGCGGAATTTTGCCCCTTACATGTCCTCCTCCTGGTCGTGGGGCGGAAGGAGTACCAATTTCGAAATTGGTCTAGTTATTTGTCCCTTGGTTGTCTGGACGTCAACAACACGCACACGGTTGTCAGAGCCTGGGTGTATGTTGACGATCCTCCCCATTCTCCACTCGTTAGGTTGGAGGTTATCCTCCTTGATAACGACCAGGTCTCCGGATTTTAAATTGGATTGTGGATGTTTCCACTTATATCGTTTCTGGATCTCGGTGAGATATTCCGATTTCCATCTTTGGCAGAAAGTATGATGCAAGGCCTTCATTTTTTGCCATCTGTTGACTATTGAGGCAGGATTCTCGTCACAGTCGAGTTCGGGTGGAGCTAACAGATGCCCACCCACAAGAAAATGGCCTGGAGTAAGCGGCTCCAGGTCGGAAGGTTCATTTGATGAGGGACTCAGTGGTCTAGAGTTAAGACATGCCTCTATTCGGCATAACAGGGTCGTAAACTCCTCGAAGGTATATTTATGGTCGGACGCGATTTTTTTATAATGAGTTTTAAAACTCTTTACCCCTGCCTCCCACAAGCCTCCCATGTGAGGAGCACCTGGGGGTATGAAATGCCATGCGAGAGTTTGGTGGCTATATTTATTCATGGTATCGTCCCTCGCTTCCCGAAGAAATGCCTTGAACTCCGATCGTAAGGATCGTGAAGCTCCGACAAAGTTTGTACCGTTGTCGGAGTAGACGTTTTTTGGGCATCCTCGTCTGGATACAAATCTGGAAAAGGCAGCCAAGAAGGACCCGGTACTAAGGTCGTTTGTCGCTTCAAGATGAATAGCTTTCGTTGAAAAGCAGACGAACAAACATACATATCCCTTTGAGGTCCGACACCCTCTCCCTCGGTAGGACTTTATGTCAAAAGGTCCGGCGAAATCTACCCCTGTATTTGTGAAGGCCCTGGCAAAAGTGGTGCGCTCCTTGGGAAGGATGCCCATGAGTTGAGTTTGTGCCCGCTTCTTGTAAATAGTACACACTTTACATTTGTGGATGACAGACTTAATCATGGTTTTAACACGCGGTATCCAGTACTGAGTGCGAATAAAGCGCTGCATCAGCTGGTTTTCTCCATGGAGGGAGATCTTATGTATAAACTCAACTAGGAGTCTGGATAGCCGACAAGTGTACGGCAGGATAATTGGGTGTCGTTCGTTGTAGGGCATATCTTTGGATGCGTTAATCCTACCACCAGTTCTGATTATACCATCAGAATCGATAAATGGGTTTAAGGGTAAAATTTCACTCTTCCCATGAATTGGTTTCCCTGACTTCAAGTTGGCATACTCTGCTTGATAATATTTCCTTTGGCATATAGCTATCAATCGTTGTGACGTAGTTTCGATTTCATCAGGTGCCATTGTATGAGACTGCCTATTTAAGGAAACTCTAGTTTTGGGATGTGTTCTGCGGGCAAATCGAAAAATGTAAGATATAACCCGCAGCGCCCTTGAAAGGTCGGAGAACCTATCAAGGATGTTAGGGTTGTTGTTCACTGACGCTGCATGAACCTTTATCCGCTTTTCCTCAATTGACGTGTTGTATTCGGTGTCTTGTGCTGGCCAGTGGGAGTTGTCTTCTTGCAGCCAAGAAGGTCCCTGCCACCACAACGAATTGTCGACCAAGTCAGAGGCAGGTAGTCCTCTGCTGCCTAAGTCGGCTGGGTTTGACTCCGAGTTCACGTGAAGCCAGTCCTTGCTACCGACCATGTCGATGATCTTGGTGATCCGATGTGCGACGAAAGTGGACCAGGAACAGGGCGGTTTCCTTATCCATGCGAGGACGATAGTTGAATCCGTCCAAAGGTGGACTTTCACTGGTCCCAATTTGAGGTTCCTGAAAAGTGATTCGGTGATTTCCGCTAACAGCACAGCTCCGCAAAGTTCCAGACGTGGGAGAGAGAGAGTTTTCACTGGGGCTACTCGCGTTTTAGATAGAAGCAGGTTTGTGCAGACATCAACATCCGTTTTGACACGCATGTAAACGGCTGCTGCATAAGCCTTTTCGGATGCGTCACAAAATCCATGAATCTCGATGTCGGTTCCTGGAGAGAAGTTGACCCATCTAGGAATCCTGATTCTATCAATCTCATGGTATTGGTCGGTGAAAGTTCTCCATTGTTCCAACGTACTGGTCGATACTGGTTCGTCCCAAGCGGTGCCTTCTAGCCAAATACTCTGCATGAGTATTTTTGCCACAATAACCATTGGCGCAAGCCAGCCTAAAGGATCGAAAAGTTTGGCTATAGCGGACGTAATGTTTTCCGGGTTGTCCAGCGTCCCTGCTTTAAAATAAAATAAATCGGAGTGGGCATTCCATCGAATACCTAATGCTTTCACTGAACTGGTATCCTCGAACGCCAGGAAGTTTTCATTGAGCAGGTCTGCTTTGGGGATGTCCCTTAGAATGTCCTCTGAGTTGGAGGTCCATTTGCGAAGTGGAAAGCCCGCTGATTGTAGGACTTGACGAATTTCATCTCTGGCTTTAATAGTCGATGTGATCGTATGTCCACCCGCTAACACATCATCTACATACATGTATTCTCGCAGTATGCTAGCCGCTGTAGGGTGCGAGTTTGAGACGTCGTCTGCTAGTTGTAGGAGCGTTCTTATCGCGAGATATGGAGCGCAATTCACTCCGAAGGTAACCGTCTTTAATTCGTAAAGACTAATAGGGTCATTCGGGGAAGTGCGATGCACAATACGTTGAAATTTGGTGTGATTTTCGTTCACCCAAATTTGTCGATACATCTTTTCGATGTCGCTATTGAATACGAAGCGGTATAGTCTCCATCGTAAGATAAGTATGGGTAGATCGGCTTGTAGATCTGGGCCTGGGAGGAGAATATCGTTTAAGCTATTGCCGTTGGCCGTAGGGCTCGAGGCGTTAAATACTACGCGTACCTTGGTGGTTGTACTTTCTGCTTTTACAACGGCGTGGTGGGGCAGGAAGTAATGATCCGAATCGTCGGATGGGATGTTCTTTTTTAATTTTCTCATATGTCCGAGCGTATCATATTCTGACAACACTCGAACATATTCTTTCCCTAAATCTGGATTTTTTATTAGTCGCCCCTCATTCCGGAAGAATTGAGAGCATGCGCGTTTCAGGGACGGTCCCAAATTAATGTTATTAGGGTAATCCTGCCTGAATGGTAGTGATACGGTGTACCTTCCATCTTCATCACGTTTCGTTGTTTCTTTAAATAATTTTTCGCAATACCTTTCATCTTCAGTTAATATTTTGTTTTTTGATACATTTTCAACCTCCCAGAACGCTTTGAGTTGGTTGTCTAAAGCAACCTCGTTGTAAAAAGACATAATGCTCTTCGTTGGATTCGGTGCTTCGATACGACCGGTGATTATCCAACCGAACACTGTCTCTTGGGCTAAGAGTGTGTTTAGCACATTCTTCTTTATACCGCTCATTATAATTTGGGGATATATGTCTCCGCCAAGTATGAGGTCTACGTCTTCGTTGACGTAGAATCTCTTGTCTGCCAAAACTAAGTCTGGGAATGCCTGCATAGTCATTGCGTTGATATGGCAGGATGGAAGATTCCCCGTGAGTTTCGCTAGAACTAGTACGGGTGTAGTCAGGCTGAAGCAGGGATCCACTGGTGAACGTAATTCGATGTTGGATGCTTCTTTCACCTGAGCTGACACCGCATTTGTGATGCCCGAAACATGGGCATGCATTTTCCTCGCTGGCAAATTGATCCTGCGTTTCAGTCTTTCAGTTATAAAGGAGCATTCAGACCCTGAATCAATTAATGCCCGCGCTGAGAAGTCGGTACCATTATGGTGAATGTGTACGCGAGCAGTTCCTAATAGCACGCCTGTGCTGGAATTAGCATGACAGGAATTTACATTCTGGTTCGCAGAAGAATTTGGTTGCCCCGATTCCTGTCTTCGTTGTGCTTGTGCCGAAGTTGTTGGGATATTATCCGCATCTTTGAAAGGATTGCGCCTCGTAGTTTGCTGAACTGTATCCGCATGCAGGAGTGTGTGGTGACGAGAGTGGCATTTGGCACAGTTGTACGAACTGGTGCACCTCGTCACTGTGTGTCCTGGGGATAAGCAGTTCAGGCATCCCCCCGTGGATTTGATGAAGTTGATTCTCTCCACTGGGGTCAGATCACAGAATCGGGGACAATTCCGTAACCTGTGTTCAGCTTTGCACATTTTACAAAAAACTCTTGATGTCGATTTGGAGGTCGGTTTTGATACCTTCGTTTGGAAGGCACCAAGTCGTTTTATGGGGGTTTCGGTTGTATGCCGAGTATTGGCTGGCTTTTGTCCCTTTTGGGCGTTAGTGCCGGTGAAGCTAGACACTGTTTCCAGTGTCTGAAACTTATTTGATAGAAATTTGTCCATATCTTCCCATTTAGATATGTCCATTTTATGGTCTATGCTTTGTTCCCATAGAGCCAAGTTACTTTCCGGTAGTTTTGTCGAACACAAATATGTTAGTATTGCATCCCAATTGGATGTGTCGATTTTGTGACACTTGAGGGACGATAGACAATTGTTTATATCGCTATGTAATTTCTTTAGCGCACTACCACACTCACTCTCTACCTTCTTTAAATTAAACAGAATTTGTAATTGCGTGTTGACTAGTATACGCTTGTTTTCATACCTTTCGCACAGGTTTTTCCAGGCCATATCGAACCCATCATTTGTTAGAGGGCATTTTTTTACAATATCTTTGGCCTCGCCCTGTGTCTTATTGTTCAGATGGAATAGTTTTTCCACCCCCTGTAGGTCGGAATTATTTATGTATATAGCAGTGAACAGGTCGCGAAAGGTTGGCCATGACAAACAGTCACTTTGAAAATCTCCGTGTCGCAAGGAGGGAGGCGGATCTTATGCCCGCGAGGTGCGGCTGGGGGTGCTTGCTCAGAGATAGCAATATTTTCTACCTTTTTAAATTTCTCTGCCTCAGCAGATACTGCGGATAAGCATCGCATATATATTGAGTAGGTAGTCATATGCTTTTTCCGGATGGCCAACACATCATTTGCGTCGACATCTTCTGATCCCATCAGTGAGTCAAACACAGACTTAACCTTCTTCCATAAGGAGCGCAACTCTTCTTGCTGTATCGCAAGAGTGTGCTTGTTATGACTTTCCTCTGGAATAAGGCTGTACTGCTGTTCAAACTCTGAGATTAACTCAGCTGATCGGACATAATTTTCCATTTTCTCAACAAATTATTCCTACCCAACTAAAACCAAATTAATTCTTTGAACAAAAAAGGAAACAATGCTTTGAAAAGTCGCTTTTATTTATTTATTTTAGATTTGGCCGACTTGTCTGATATTTTCTCAAAAGTGAAGATAGGTAATGGTGTAACCTATTGCCACCCGCACGTATATATAAGTATGTATGTATCGGTGTGTGTAAATAAAATTGCAGATTATTTGTGCTGTCAGACAGAGAGCAGGGGGAGTAACACCAATGTGTGCTGTGTGAGGCAAAGGGGGCCACTCGCCAATTCAATCTTTAATTTTATTAAGTGCGCGCGTTGATATAAAACTCGACGAAAAGTGTGAAATCGTGAAATAGATCTTATGCAACAAAGAACAAAAAACTGTGTAACAAGATTGATTAAGGAAATTAGTGACGCAAAAGAAATTAAATTTTGCCGCAGTCAACTGGCGTGAAATTTTTGTGTGCAGTGAGGTTATGTGCACCTCTTCCCTGTGCTGTGTCTGGAGAGCCTTACCGCTGGTGGGGGGACAGACCAGATAGTCACAAGGAATCTTAACCGACGTTAATGCAACGCGTTTGCACTTATTTTCTTTTTTGGCACTACACAGTTTTTTCACACTTTTCGCGGTTAACTGCAATCACGTATGGCACTTTAAATGATTTTTCGCACTTTTTATTTATTGTTTTTAACCAACCAAAAAAATGTGGCAAGAAATATTGCACTTACTCTGGCTTTTTATGGCGATTTGTATAGTGGTGCTTATGTGGTAAGATGGCTTGATGTCTTGCAGTGGCTTCCGCTCGCTGTCGATTGCTCAGTGATTGACGCTGATGTGAAAATAATACTTTTTTCCCGGATAAATTTTTTATGAGGAATTTTTAAGTGTGTGCGATCAGCTATGATTTTAATGTCACCAAAAGAATTTTACCACCAAAGTGTACCACCAAACGTGTATTTCAGCTTCTTAAAAGAATTTTACCATCAAAGTGTATATAGAAGATTTTGTGTGGATGTGGACTGTATATAGGCGCTCTGTTCTAATTCCTGGTGAGAAGGACCAAATGTTCGGCCTGAGTGCGTCTGGAACCGGCAGTGGGTAGGCGCACACGGGTCGATCTCGCTCAATGGATGATTCACTCAATAGAAAAGAAAGAAGAACACGGGAGGATTTTCCTCGTTATAATGGGTGAACTTTATTATGTGAATATATATATAACCTGGTTACAATATTACCTGAATATATTCTGGAAAACAGTGGAGACCGTTGGCGGCAGATGCGTGCTGGTTGGCTGTTGAAATCAAAGAGGCCGGTTGTATAGCAATCTACAACCGTTGACCCGCAAAATCCTCCGTTTTGGAGGGGAAGGCACCCACACATCAACCCCGACATGCATATGCATGAGTGCTGACAAAAAACACACATACACGTACATGTACATGCATGCACATGCATGTGGCGGTGAGGGTGTGGGTGGTTACAAATTAATTCGAGTATCGAGTATCGATTCGCAGGGTTGCATTGGGGGGATCGCAGACAGATGCGGAAAAAGTTAGGCATCCTGCCTAAACAATACATTTAATGTAATATCTTTGTAGCAAATTTAATATACAACGTGAATAAAAGCTATTTTTCTATTAATTATAAACAAATAGAGTAATATTTGTAAACAAAAATAGGCCTATGCACTGCGGCTGATCAATGCGAATCGATTCAAGTAACTTTTATATGATTTTACGTATGCTAAGTATGCGAAACAGTCTGTCAATTGATTGTATGGAAATTTTGCTAGCGTATTAACATATAGATAGTGGGTAATATACTGCCTATGCAATATTTCAACCTAAAATCGAAAACGCTTTTGGGTCGTTTTTTTTTGTTTAATATACAACGTGAAATTTTCCGATTCAATCAAAATGCATTTAAATAATAATAAACTAAGTTGAAATAAAAGAGGATATAATAAAATAAAATAGGAAATATCAAAATAAATTATCATAAAAGACAATATACAAATTTTAATGTAATATCTTTATAGCAAATTTATTTATTTTTTGTTCACTATAAGACGTGCTATATCAAAAATGAGCATAAAATCTGGAAATGCAAAAAACATTTGGGTTAAATTTGCAATTAATTGTTATAAGTAAATAAATTTAGTGAGTTTCATCAAAAGTTGACTCAATATTTCTGATTTCATTTTTTTTTTATTTAAAATGAAAAACAAAGAATCTGTGAAATAAAGACCTATGCTTTTACGTGTAAGTAAAATTTGTCCAAAAAAATAGGCCGGTTAAATTATTGCTTCTCTTTAAAGTTTTTTTTTGCGCTAACAATTATTTTAGAACAATTTTTTAAAGATTTTGGTACAGACCAATATAGGTAATTGGCAACAATGGGAAACAATATTTTATTTGAACTGAAAATGAGGAAAGCAGTAGTTCCCTCACCGTTTGGCGGGTACAAGTATATACATATGTAGAGATGAAATATTTGAGCAACGCGACAATTGAGCATTTGGAGCTATGTACTCAGGGGGGTTTGTGAACATAATGCGTCTTACAGATGGCAATTTCAACAGTTGCACAGATTTTCGAATTTACAAAAAAATTTTTCTATTAATTATAAACAAATAGAGTAATATTTGTTAACAAAAATTGGCCTATGCACTGCGGCTGATCAATACGAATCGATTCATATAACTTTTATATGATTTTACGTATGCTAAGTATGCGAAACCGCCTGTCAGTTGATTGTATGGAAATTTTGTTAGCGTATTAATATATAGGTAGTATAGTAATATACGGCCTATGCAATATTTCGACTTAAAATCGAAAACATTTTTGGGTCATTTTTTTTCGTTTAATATACAACGAGAAATTTTCCGATTCAATCAAAATGCATTTAAATAATAATAAACTAAGTTGAAATAAAAGATCATTCGGGGAAGTACGATACACAATGCGTTGAAATTTGGTGTGATTTTATTCACCCAAATTTGACGATAAATCGATGTCGCTATTGAAGACGAAACGGTATAGTCTCCATCGTAAGATTAATATGGGTAAATCGGCTTGTAGAACTGGGCCTGGGAAGAGAATATCGTTTAAGCTAGTGCCATTCGCCGTAGGGCTCAAGGCATTAAATACTACGCGTACTTTTGTGGTTGTACTTTCTGCTTTTACAACTTCGTGGTGGGGCAGGAAATAATTGTCCGAATCGTCGGATAGTATGTTGTTTTTTATTTTTCTCATATGTCCGAGCGTTTCATATTCTGACAACACTTGTACATACTCTTTGCCTAAATCTGGGTTCTTTATTAGCCGCCCCTCATTCCGGAAGAATTGAGAGCATGCACGCTTCAGGGACGGTCCTAAGTTAATATTATTAGGGTAATCCTGCCTGAATGGTAGTGACACGGTGTACCTTCCACTCTCATTTCGTTTCGTTGTTTCTTTAAATAGCTGTTCGCACTACTTTTCCTCTTCAGTTAATTTTTTATTTTTGGGCACATTTTCTACCTCCCAGAAAGCTTTCAGTTGAATGTCCAACGCAACCTCGTTGTAGATTCGTTGTATTCGGTGCTTCGATACGTTCCTTTAGTATCCAACCGAACACTCTCTCTTGAGCCAGAAGTGTGTTAAGTCCGTTTTTCTTAAGGCCACTTAATATAATTTGGGGATATATGTCTCCGCCAAGTATGAGGTCTACGTCTTCGTTGACGTAGAACCTCTTGTCTGTCAAAACCAAGTCTGGGAATGCCTGCATAGTCATTGCGTTGATATGGCAGGATGGAAGATTCCCAGTGAGTTTAGCTAGAACGAGAACGGGTGTAGTCAGGCTGAAGCAGGGATCCACTAGTGAACCTAATTCGATGTTGGATGCTTCTTTCACCTAAGCTGACACCGCATTTGTGATCCCTGAAACTTTGGCATGTATTTTCTTCGCTGGCAAATTGATTCTACGTTTCAGTCTTTCAGTTGAGAAGGGACATTCAGACCCAGAATCAATTAATGCCCGCGCTGAGAAGTCGGTACCATTATGGCGAATGTGTACGCGAGCAGTTCCTAATAGCACACCTGTACTGGAATTGGCATAGCAGGATTTGACATTCTGATTCGCAGAGGAAGGTGGCTGTCCTGATTCCTGTCTTTTCCGCGCCTGTGCCGAAGTTGACGGTGTAATATCCGCATCTTTGAAAGGATTGCGCACCGCCGTTTGCTGAAGTGTGTCCGCATGCAGAAGCGTGTGGTGACGAGAGTGGCATTTGGAACAGCTGTACGAACTGGTGCACCTCGTCACTGTGTGTCCTGGGGATAAACGGTTCAGGCAGCCATTTGTGGATTTAATGAATTTAATCTTTTCTACCGGGGTTAAATCGCAAAAGCGTGAACAGTTGCGTAATCTGTGTGGCGTAGAATTACACATTTTACACATTGGCTTTGTCGTTTTCTTCGCTACTTTTGTTTGAAAAGCACCAAGTCTTTTCGTAGGGGTTTCTGTTGATTGTCGCGACGCGCTTGCTTTTTGCACGTTAGAAGTGGTATTCTCTGTGAAACCAGACACAGCTTCAAGTGTCTGAAATCGATTAGATAGAAATTTGTCCATATCCTCCCACTTGGATATGTCCGTGTTGTGATCAATTCTCTGCTCCTATAGACCCAACGTACTCTCAGGCAATTTTGTGGATAAAATTGCATACCAGTTTGAAACATCTATTTGATGGCTTTTTACGAATGACAAACAATTGTTTATGTCGCGCTGTAACATTTTAATGGAGCTGCGGCACTCGCTATCTACCTTTTTTAAATTATACAAAATTTGAAGCTGTGAATTTATGAGAATCCGTTTATTCTCGTACCTCTCGTACAAGTTTTCCAGGCTGTCTCGCAGCCTTCATTAGTCAAGGCACTTTGGGTTTTTTGGTTAAGGTGGAACAAATTTTCTACCGGGCTTAATCGACAGTTGTTTCTGTAGATGGCCGTGAACAGGTCCCGAAATGTTGGCCATGATAGGTAGTCGCCCTTGAATACCTCAGTATCGCTAGCAGGCAGGCGGATACTATGTTCGCGCCCGCTTTCTCATTCAGGACGAGCCTCCCTATCTTTTTCCTGCTTTAATTTAGCTTGGAGTTCAGCCATGTTAGACATGCATCGCAGGAATACGGCATATGCCGCTTTATGCTTGATCTTGACCGCTGAAATCTTTTTTGCTTCAAGCGTGTCAGAGTCAAGTAATTCATCGAGGGCGGTCTCTGCTTTTGTCCACTTAGCTTGCAACTCTTTTTGTTGTATTGCCAGAGTGTGTATTGTGTGCAGAGCCGCACTTATATCATTAAAGTCGGCCTCGAACTCGGTTATCCGATCGGCCAACCTGACATAAGGTTCCATATTTCTGGATAAAAAGTTGTGAATTAAAAAGTGGATATACAACTGAAAAAACCTGAGCGAATCACCCAACCAACCACTATTAAATTACGCAAAACTTTACATATTGCTTTGAATTTGTTAAATTTTCTAACTTTGCAGATTATTTTATTACTATATGGTTACTCTTAGTCAAGTGTTGCGCGCGAGCTGTGGTCATTTTCTTGTTTTTTGTACCTGCTCTGTAATCGTTTAGACGGATACCCAGTTGTCGCTTTGTTGTGCCCACATAGTACTGATCGCATTTTTCCTCATCTTTGCCGTTGCACTTTATTTGGTATAATACGTTATTTTGTTGCTCTTTTTCCACTTTGTCCTTTGTTTTGGTAAAAAATATGTCGTATAGTGTTCTTAGGTTCGTGGGCGTAATTTATGTTTTGAGATTTTATGGTTTTTTGGAGTATTTTGCTATCCGTTAGGCACGGTATAAATGTTACTCCGATAAATTTTTGGTTTTTTTCCCTTTCACAATTAGATGTTTCCTTTTTCTCTTTGCGTATTTTTTCCTTTTTATTTTCTAGAAGCCTGTCAATGAGCTTCTGGGGATAGCTGTTTTTAAATAAAATACTTTTTATAATGTTTTGGGTTTCTGCCATGAACTCGATGTCGGTAAGCGTTATGGCTTTTCTAATAAGGCTTGTCGCTGTATTTAGTTTTTGATTGTACGGATGGTTTGAATGGTAGTTAATTATTCTTCCTGATGCAATGGTTTTTGCGTACTAATTCGTTAATAGTTTTTTATTATTTTTAATTATTTGTAAGTCTAGGAAGGTTATTTTACTTTCTTGTTCTTTTTCTACTGTGAATTTTAAACTATTATGCTGTGCGTTCAATACTCTTAAAATTTCTTCCACGTCCTTTCTCTTTATGATACCGAATATATCATCTACATACTTATTTATGTATTTGATATATATGTCATTTGCGTTAAGTTCAACTAAGCTGCCGTCAAGTATTTTGTCCAGTACTATGTCGGCTATGGTGGGAGATAGTGGATTACACATGGGCATGCAGTATATTTGTTGAGTTGTACATGACGTAATTGTTTTCTCAGTAAGTAATAATTTCATATTTGTTGTTAAAAATTGTTAAACTATTAAAATATTTCAATAAATAGCTTCTAGAGGATGACGCATGAAGCGTTGAAACGCGTTGAAGCAAATTAAACAAAAACAAATTTTGCTTATTTAGACGACCAATAAGCTCAACCCAGCAAACCCAAAAAATTTATTTAAAAAACTTCAATTAAAAAATATTTTAGCTATTACTTAAAAACGGTTTGACCGTTTTCAAGAATTTTTTCTTTCCTTTATTTCGATCGGACTGACTGTTCATTTACAGCAAGAAAAAATCTTCAATTTATCAATATTTTAGCTAACAGTACGAGCTTGGTTGTTATTATTCATGCGACTTTGGTTGTTTTACACCCCTTTATTATTTGCAACATTTTTCTAAGAAGGGATATAAATTTAAATTTTTCTAATGCAACCAGTACTGCCGCTAACATATTTTTCTTCGTACCAAAAAATTTGTTTGGTAGTACCAAAAAAAATGTTTCACAGTAATGTAAGACAAATCGTTATTTACCGTTTTTTATTTTTCAAGATCAAGAAAATACATCAAATTTTCATTAACATCTCCTTACGTACATATATCATTCATATTCATGTAGGATCCAAAAACAAAAATAACGTACCAACGTATCAAATCATTTTTGAAGTACCACTTCCAGTACGAAAGTGCCAGGAACGGCAGCTATGGCACACAATTTGTAAAGGTACACACATTTGATACAGGTGTGCGTCTTAGCTGTTTACATTTTACACCTCCTATTTGCAACATTTTTCTAAGTAGCGATATAAATTGAAAGAAAAGTGATGCAAGGTGTCGCTGTGATATTTTCACCATACAACTTTTGCCAAAGAATATTAGCCGTGTTTTTTTTCACGTGTATACGTTTACGTCGCTAAATAAAATAAAATAAATAAATAATGCTTAGGCGACCCATCTAGCGGCAAATAGCTACTTAGAAGACCCATCTAGCGGCAACTAGCTACAAAATATGTTGTGCCGAAAAGCGGAGACAAAAACCTTTGTTATATGGCTGTGTATAACATATAGCTGAATTGGTTGCGATAAATAGTAGTAGTAGTAGTAGTTTATTATTCATTTTGCTTATATCTACATAAATTTTAAATATAATTACAATAAGGCAAAGTATTAATATAAATTCAAGATATAAGAAAAGTTAGGGCATTTTATATGTTATGCAAAACATAGCGTCAAATGCCAATCCTATTTTTGTTAATAATACAGTGGGGTGGACTGTTAAATTAATGGTAAATTTTTACATGAGATTATAAAGATAACAAAATAACAAAACTTGTAAATTAATAACAAAATTGTGTACATAAGGTGGGTTGAGTAAAAGTGAATAGTATTCAAAAATAAACAGAAGAAATTAATTAAATTACAACTCTTAAGAAACCACATTTTTTTAATTATCTGTCCGAAGCAAAACTTCGATTTCGAGATACGACCTGCTTAGAAGGAAGGATTTCACATATTTTAAAAACGGGCGAATATTCCTTAAGGCCCGAACTTCTGCTGGTAGTGCATTGAATAGTTTACGAGACACTATTGTATAAAATTTGTTAGAGTGTGTGGTTCTCCAAGAAGGCACAGCGACGGTGTTGTTTGTGTTTTTCCTCAGATTATATACTTCAGATGCCATGCTTTCCAGATAACCACATCTAAGGAAAAAAACTTTTAAAACTTTAAAAAAATATAGGTCTCTCACTGGAAGAATGAGTAACCTTCTAAAAAGCTCCCTTGAGGAGTGCATTCGGTTTACCTTGCATATTTTCCGTATTACACACTTTTGCAATGTTATAAGTGGTTGAATTTTGTTCAAGCTGGCGCCTCCCCAACAGGTGATTCCATGTAGAAATTTTGAGTGAAATAATGCGTAGTAAACTGTTTTCATAGTTTTACTAGAGCAGTAATTCCTGAGTTGATAGAAGCAGCGTAGTGAATATTGCAAATATTTTTTCAAACGGGAAATGTGCCTAGACCAATTCATATTACAGTCAACGATTATACCTAGGTATTGAAATTCCTTCACTATGCCAATTACAAAGCAATTGGCGCTACAGGATGTAAGAGAATTGAAAGTACAAGACTTTAGCTCAGGACATAAATGCTGATGAAGGGTGAAGCGTTCGCAATCTGAAGACTGAAAAGTTATGTTGACATCTGGAGGTTGCCTTGAATTCAAGCTATAAAACATTAACTTAGTTTTACTGCTGATGACGAGTTTATGTTTTGCAAACCAAGATCTTAATAGAGAGACATCATAATTTATATTAGCAATTAGGTCAAAAAAACTACCTGAGCCATATGCTAATGCAAGATCGTCAGCAAATGCAGTAACATTTCCTTTAAAGGGTAAGTCAAAAATGGAATTTATATAAACTAGGAAAAGAATAGGGCCCAGCACGGAACCTTGTGGAACCCCAACTATTATTGATTTAGGATCACTGAGAGAGTTTTGAATTCTTACCCTTTGCACCCTACCTGTTAGATAACATCTGAACCAGTCGTGTATAAACCCACGAAAGCCGGCATAGTATAATTTATCCAGTAAATATTTATGGTCAACTGTATCAAAAGCCTTCGTAATGTCAACGAAGAGACCCCCGCAGCTTTTTTTGCTATCCAACCCTTTGCAAATGAATGAACAAAATTCTAGGAGCGCATCTTCAGTAGAACGGCCCGACCTGAACCCGAACTGCCTCGAGCTAAAGAAATTTTTGCTTTCAAGAAATAGTAATATACGGTTTTTTAGTGCTGTCTCGAAAACTTTATAGATGGATGGCAACAGAGAAATCGGTCTATAATTATTTTTATCCTTCTTGTCACCCCTTTTAAATAGGGGTAAAACTATCGCACATTTCAGCTGGTCAGGGAAGACACCGGTGTAAACACTGGTATTAAAAAGATATTTCAAACTGTCTATTAAATTAAGGGCTGTGTTCTTAAGTAGTTTATTTGATATGCCATCAAAACCACACGAACTGGAGTTGTTTAGATTTTTGGTAATTTTTAGAATCTCTAACCCTGTGATGGGTTCAAACAAAAAACTATTTCTGGAACCGGATACGTCATTACTCGACAAAATACACTTGCATGGGGTAGGATGCGACTGCCCTACTGCTACAAAGAACTCATTAAGTACCGCGGAAACGCCGGACGGATCTGAAATAGTTTTGCCCAGCTCGTTTAAACAAATTACTTGCTCATCACTTGCGCAGTTCCTATTGATAACGCTATTAATAAGTTTCCATTCTTTTTGCGAGTTCCCTTGGCAATCTACAAATCTATTCCGGAAATAGTTATCACGCTGTACAGCGATATCTTTCCTTAAATCTTTGCATAATTTGCTAAAACGAGAGTGGAGTTCCCGATTGAATGGATGTTTACGACATTTACTGCCTAACTTATTTTTAAGTTTAATTTTTTTAACTGAATTCAGGGTAATCCAGGGTTTTAGTTTGGTTTTGTGTCTTCGCGGGGTACAAGTGTAGCTTGCACATCTTATATGAAATTGCAATATACCTATAAACAGCGAGTACGCTTTTGAGATATCATGTTCCGCATACACCCTAACCCAATCTTCGTGACGAAGCCTGTCATTCCGCAACGCATATTTCATTTTATGTATAGTACCTAGTTTTTTTGATTGTTAATTTCTCTGGTATAAGTTTTCTATTTTAATCCCGGTCATGGTATGATCAGTGATTTGAAGGTCCAAGTTTAGACCCCTGGAAGTACACATGCTAGTAAATATACAAAAGACATGATCCAAACAGGTTCCCGAAGAAATTCAGGTTGGTTCGTTGAGATAAGAAATAAAACCATGACTAGCCATAAGGGTTAGATAGTTTTCGGCTGTTGTATTTGACTGGAGTATATCCAGATTTAGGTCACCTAATAAGACTGTATTGCTTGATCTGTCATCATCTAAAAAGTTGGAAAATTCTTCCAGAAAACTCTGACTAGATTCAGCGTGTCGTCTGTAAACGCATATTATGGTCACATTCTTATTATTATTTTTTAGAAGAACTTTTACAACATCTACACTTCGCAGATTAAACCTCATTACTACTTGCATAAAAATTAAAATTGGGTATATGGAACAATTCACTCTCATGGGAATAAATCCATATTTCCGATACAAAAATTAGATCAGGAAAAGTTGGAAATGCTTCTAAATTACATATAGTGGGCACACAACATTTTTTGAGGTGATACATAGAATTAGTGTAGAGGAACATAGACACATATTTCAGTTAAATCTGAGTATAATGCGTACTGAAATTTAGTAGTACTAATTTTATGCGCAGCAATTCCACAGGTGTATTTAGAGTTTCACCCTTAGCAGTCCTTATATATGTAAAAAAACACAGCCATTGTAATCTTTTTTATAACAAGTAAGGAAGGTGAAGTTCGGGTGTAACCGAACATTACATACTCAGTTGAGAGCTATGGTGACAACATAAGGGAAAATAACCATGTAGGAAAATGAACCGAGGGTAACCCTGGAATGTGTTTGTATGACATGTGTATCAAATGAGAGGTATTAAAGAGTATTTTATGAGGGAGTGGGCCATAGTTCTATAGGTGGACGCCATTTAGGGATATCGCCATAATGGTGGACCAGGGCTGACTCTAGAATTTGTTTGTACGATATGGGTATCAAATGAAAGATGTTAATGAGAATTTTAAAAGGCGTGGGCTTATTTCTATAGGTGGAGCCTTTTCGAGATATCGCCATAAAGGTGGACCAGGGGTGACTCTAGAATGTGTTTGTACGATATAGGTATCAAATAAAAGGTAATAATAAGGGTTTTAAAAGAGAGTGGTGGTAGATGTATAGGTGGTCGCCTTTTCGATATATCGCCATAAAGGTGGACCAGAGGTGGCTCTAGACTTTGTTTGTACGATATGGGTATCAAATTAAAGGTATTAATGAGGGTTTTAAAAGGGAGTGGTGGTAACTGTATATGTGAAGGCGTTTTCCAGATATCGACCAAAATGTAGACCAGGGTGACCCAGAACATCATCTGTTGGATACCGCTAATTTATTTATATATGTAATACCACGAACAGTATTCCTGCCAAGATTTCAATGGTTTTTTATTTCGCCCTGCAGAACTTTTTAATTTTCTTCTACTTAATATGGTAGGTGTCACACCTATTTTACAAAGTTTTTTCTAAAGTTATATTTTGCGTCAATAAACCAATCCAATTACCATGTTTCATCCCTTTTTTCGTATTTGGTATAGAATTATGGCATTTTTTTTATTTTTCGTAATTTTCGATATCGAAAAAATGGGCGTGATCATAGTCGGATTTCGGCAATTTTTTTTATCAATACAAAGTGAGTTCAGATTAGTACGTGAACTGAGTTTAGTAAAGATATATCGATTTTTGCACAAGTTATCGTGTTAACGGCCGAGTGGAAGGACACACGGTCGACTGTGTATAAAAACTGGGCGTGGCTTCAACCGATTTCGCCCTTTTTCACAGAAATAAGTTATCGGCCTAGAATCTAAGCCCACACCAAGTTTCACAAGGATTGGTAAATTTTTGTTCGACTTATGGCATTAAAAGTATCCTAGACAAATTAAATGAAAAAGGGCGGAGCCACGCCCATTTTGAAATTTTATTTTATTTTTGTATTTTGTTGCACCATATCATTACTGGAGTTGAATGTTGACCTAATTTACTAATATACTGTACAGATATTAAATTTTTTGTTAAAATTTTACTTTAAAAATTTTTTTTTTAAAATTGGGCGTGGTAGTTCTCCAATTTTGAAATTTTATTAAGCATACATATAGTAATAGGAGGAACGTTTTTGTCAAATTTCATCATGATATCTTCAACGAATGCCAAATTACAGCTTGCAAAATTTTAAATTACCTTCTTCTAAAAGTGGGCGGTGCCACACATTGTCCAAAATTTTACTAATTTTCTATTCTGCGTCATAAGATCAACTCACCTACCAAGTTTCATCGCTTTATCCGTCTTTAGTAATGAATTATCCCACTTTTTCGGTTTTTCGAAATTTTCGATATCGAAAAAGTGGGCGTGGTTATGGTCCAATATCGTTCATTTTAAATAGCGATCTGAGATGAATGCTCAGGAACCTACATACCATACATAAAGATACCTCAAAATTTAATCAAGTTATCGGACGGACATGGCTCAATCCAATTTTTTTTCGATCCTGATGATTTTGATATATGGAAGTCTATATCTATCTCGATTCCTTTATACCTGTACAACCAAACGTTATCCAATCAAAGTTAATATACTCTGTGAGCTCTGCTCAACTGAGTATAAAAAGAAAGGCTAAAATGTGTGTTAGTTGGTAGCCTGTGTTTGAAGAGATGCGCCGGTCCATTTTGTTCAAGCTTTCACATAAGTTGCGTATACCTCACGCGGTTGTTTGCCCATAGGTTTGGTTGCGATCTACGCACAGAATCTCGAGATATAGGCCAAAACGTGGACCCGGGTACCCCTAGAATGTGTTTATAGAATATGGATAACAAATGAAAGCTGTTATGGAGTGCTTTAGTAGAGGGTAATTTTCATACCCCTGGTGACTAGGGTCTCGAGATATAGGCCAAAACGTGGGTCCGTGGACCCGGATACCACTAGAATGTGCGTGTAATATGGATATCAAATGAAAGCTGTTGCTGAGAGCTTTAAAGTAATTTTCATTGTTATATTCGATTTAGGCGCATATTATTTCTCTCACTATACCCACCCGTATTAATGACAGATGGCATTATCTATCATTTATCTTATGATGATCATATGATCACTGGATATGTGTGTTCCCCCTAACTGTGTTAAATGAGCACAATGCTTCACAGGGATACGCAAACAACTTAACTTGAAAAAAAATATTCTAAAAAAAAATGTGTAAAGAGACTGGGCAGTGTTAGCAAACTTAATGTAATTTCTGGCGTACCGAACACGCTAAAACCGTGTTCTTGCAGAAAGTTGCTGATGTCCGTCGCATTAAAGTTCCTTAAAGCTTTGAGTAAGGGAAATTTCGTAAAATTATCTAAAACTATAACAATTCCGGCATTGCCTTGTCGAGATCTAGGATACGGACGTAATAGGTCGATATAAAGCTTCTGAAATGGTCGCTGGACAGTGTATTGTGCTGACATAGACGGACGAAATGTTACGTTTGGCGCTTTATTACTTCGGCAGGTATCACAAAGGCCGATATATTCCTTAACATCGGCTGTCATTTTAGGCCAGTAAAAGTTCGTTCTTAATCGTTGTAATGTTTTCGCGATTCCGCCATTACATTTTGTTGGCGGACAGTGAGCATTTTCGATAACTTTTTTGACCAAATGTTTAGGGATCTACAGCTTCCAATTATACACCTCCCGCTCTGCGCTACCGTCAGAATGCTCTGTTTTTTTGTACACTCGATCATCCACTATTTGTAAGTCAGGTAGGCGAGCTTGGTTGTGTCGGACATGGTGTATTAGCTTTTTATACTCGGCGGACTGAAATTCGACCGAGCCCAAATCTACAAGCGGACACGCTTCCATCTCACTGATCTCTTCAAAACTTTTACATTTTGAGACCCTTTTCGGTGTTCTATATTAAACCGACCTGGTGGGCAAGTCCGTCTGACGCATAAGCCATTGAAGAGTGGCATGGTCGGTGACAATATTAAAGTCTTGTCTTTCAACATAGGCCCGACATTTTTTTAGACTGAGAATGGCCGCAAGGCATTCCAGCTCTGTAACGCTGTAGTTACTTAAGGCCTTGTTAAGTTTTTGCGAGCAGTATTCGATTGGGACCACGACGCCATCATCGTTTTTCTGTGCCAATACAGCACCTACACCGAGCTTAGGAGCGTCGCATTGCAGTATGAAGGGTTTCTCGTAATTTGGACTAGCTAATATGGGAGCTGAACAAAGCATTTCTTTCAAAGTTTCAAACGCTTTCTGCGCATCGTCATTCCAAGCAAACCCTATTCCTTTCTTTAACAAGTTTTTTAGGGGAGTTGTAATGGAGGCAAAATTGGTCACGAACCGGCGATACCAGCTGACCATTCCGAGGAAGCGCCGAAGTTGTTTTACACTGGATGGGACTGGATAGTTACTTACAGCCGGAATCTTATCCGGATCAGTGCTTAAAGTTCCATTCCCCACAATATATCTAAGGTATTTTATTTCCTTGATGCAAAATTTGCTCTTTCCTTCGTTAATCGTCAAAACAGCTTTTCTGAGGCGAAGTGCGAATTCGAAAAGGACGGAGACGTGATTGTTAAAATCATCAGAGAGTATAAGAAGGTCGTCTAAATAGACGAACACTTGATTCTTCAAGTGGGAAGGAATTGCGCGATCCATAAGACGGCAAAGCGCTTGAGGGGCGTTGCATAAGCCAAAGGGCATTACGCAATAACGGTACAAGGGACGATTGGGGTCTATGAAACAAGTGTAATCTCTAGAGCTTTCGGACAGAGGAATTTGCCAAAAGGCTCGACGCAGATCTATTGAACTTATGTACTTAGCCTTTGGTATTATACTTAATATACCATCAATGTGGGCAGGGGATAAGTGTCCGTAACGGTAATGCTGTTTATTTTTCTTGAGTCTAAACACAGATTGACTTTATTTGGCTTATTCACTAGTACGCTCGGACTGGGCCATGGACTGCTAAGAGACTCCTCGATTACACCTAAATTCAATATTTCGTCAATTTCTGCATGAAATAGTTTTTCTATAGCATTGGAAAGGGGAAAGTACCGTTGTTTTATTTGATGGACAGTAGGCTGGAGCTCTATAACGTACTCCAAAAGAGAAGTTTTCCCTAAGCCTTTTTTTCACAAATCGGAAACATGTGTTTGACTTTTGCCAGCTAATGCTGTTGTTCGCTTCTTAGAGGCAGGGCATTTTCGTCAAGCTTTTCTTCCTCGTCGTCAAGGGTCACCGCTTATATAACGTGAAGAGCAATCCGGAATTTGCTCCAAAAGTCGACCCATAGTATAATCAATTGGGACATTCTCGGTATTATCAAAAAAGTTATCACTTCGGTTTTGCCCTCAAACTTGAGACTTAGGTCAAGGACTCCAAAAACAACTTGGTGTTTCCCGTCTGCAGTACAGACAGCTGCTTTATGTTCGCGTAGAGGTCTTTTTTTGGGAACATCTTCTGCTAGAGTGGCTCCTATACATGAAACCTGTGCTCCACTATATACCATGCCAAGGTACTCCTCTCCAAGGACTTCGATCTTTGTTTAAGGCCGCAGATCATAGCATTTTCTTTCTATCGATAATATGAGATTTCTCACGGACTTGCGTCTTAGTTTGGTGTTTCTTCAAAATGCTTTCATTCGGGGGCTTAACGACTAGGAGGTGTGGAACCACCTGTGCCAAAAATTCTGTTTTTCACTTCGTTGTAATTTTTCAGACGAACGTCATAAGGCACAACTTTGCGAACATACGGAAGATTTTTGAGCGCTTTTTCAGGGCGAATATGTGACATTACACAATTGCTTGTGTTATAATTGACGAGTCCTAAGAGTACTTTCGATTTTTCTACAATTTTAGGCCCTGGCGAGGATTCCGCTGAGAAGCCTCGCTCGGTTTGGAGTTTCCCGAACACGACTCACACTTTGGGCGGTACACATTGGCGTGCCACATCTATAGCAGAATACGGTTTGGTCCTTCAAACAATCTACGTATCTATGTCCTTCACTTCTGCAGTTCCAGCACAAAAGTTTTCGGTTAGCAGATCTCTCAGTGATTTGATCCTTCAACCTCTGACTCATGTGACGTATCATCATTAAGTTGCAGCTCATTGGCATAACGTCGCGAGTATTCACGCGAGTTTACTGTTGGAAGTGCATTGCTAGCCTTACCAAATTCGTTGACAAGGCTTTCACCCTTCAAGCAGAGTCTACTGTCTTATGCTGTAGTAACTCTACTAATTCAGGTTCAGTCATAGGGGTTTGCAAAGGTTCAGCGAGCTTAAGTACAGCATTACGAAACTCGTCAAAGGTCTCGCTTGTTCCCTGTTTCCTGCTTCGAATTTACTCTTTAAGTTCAAAATATCTTTTATGCAGCTGGAAGTTTGTTCTTAAAGATTCACAAAAGGACGTCCATGTAACTCGCTCTACCGAGCAGCGATATCTCCAATACCAATCTTTGGCGTCTTTCGTAATTAGGCTCTGTACATGCTCACAGTGAAGGTTGAAATTTCCCCAAAGAGTATCTATGATTTGGCACTCAATCCCTTGAATGAAACTATCTACTAACGTACGGGTGGACCCATTAAAGGTAACACCCCAGCTTGAAATAAGCTGTGCTACTCTACCAGAGATTGGAACGCTTGACGTATCGCTAAATCGCATCTGGTCCACAGTACGGTAAAAGTTTTGATTATAATGGTTTGGGAAGTATGGAATGTTCCTAGGCCAGTATGGAGTCGAGTTGTAGGGTGGACGATTTCTAAGGGGTATATTTTCAACTGAACTCACATTACCGACGGGAGGGGCTGGCAGCATATTAGTCGCGTTAAGATTTAACCTTCCCAATACGTTGGCGAGAGTGGTCTCGAGTCTTTGCTCAATAATTTGTGCAACGTGGTTCTCGAGGTCTTCAAGAATCGGGGTTTGCCGGTTGTTGAAACAGCGGAAACTATATTTCTTATGCGAGTTTCCTCATTTTTATTGCTAATTTCCGGTGGATTTACTGCAGGTAAGGCTCCGGAGCTGCAACAGCAGCTCCCCCTGCCTAACACGGGGCAAATTTAGATTCGCGTTTTCGTCTGAGCTGTAGCACGCGCTCGACGACGTAGCAGGTAGCAGGCGCGACTACTGTACTTTGCGCGACACTGCGGGCAAGTTGCTTCAGTTTTGAGCCATGTTAAAAGACAAGCTCGGCGGAATTGATGAGAGCATGCAGTTGTCAAAACATCGTCACGTTCCGTACCTGACGGATGTCCGTATTCGTTGTTATTGCGCATCGCCGTTATTACAAAACTCAGTTAATTAAGTGAACAAGAATTGAAAAAGTGAAAAAAAAATTTGTAATTGTATGCGTATAATGTATGTCCTCTTTCTCAGACAAAACTAACAATTTTGAGCTAGTTAGACACGGATGGTGGGGATGGTATAAAGAACGCTTCCCAAGGCAGTCGGTTCTATGTACCGGAGCGACTCGGGATTTTCCCGACCAAGGACTGTCATTTCAGTGTGACCCCATTTAATTTGTTTCGTCCCTCCCACAAATTGTCATCCTCCCAGCAGCTCCTTGCAGCAGGACTGCTACATATTCTCTTACTCCGGGAAGGTATCGAACCCAATCCGGGTCCGTCTCCTGACCCCGGTCCTGAGAAATGGTTTTGCTGCATTTGCCAGAAAAGAATCTTTTTAGGACGGTCATACTCTGTTCAGTGTGTCTCGTGCAAGGGATGGTTGCATCGGACAGGTTGTTCTGGGCTTGATCCCAAAACCCGACGTCCACGTAACTTTTATAAATCTTTTGTGGCTCCTTGCTGCTCACGCCCAAGGGCGTCCCGTAGTCTACGCCTAAGCGCCCCTCCACTACCTTCCAGCAGCCTCGCTGCTCAGCAAGCCACAACAAGTACCCGCTGCTGCTCGCGCCCCACGGCGGCAACAACTCAAACAGCTGATACCACTCATAACTACTACCTTCGTAGTAGAGCTGGTAGCAATGCTGAGCATCAGCCCCTGCCCCCGTCTTCTTCTCCCCCCCTCTTTTCTGGCAGCAATCGTGCAGGTCAGGGAAACAGACTCTTAGTCCCTACCTCCGTTTGCACCGTCTGCCAGCACAGAATATATAGGTTTGCGACATCCGCTCAATGCAGCTCCTGCCTTGGGTGGTGCCACTTTCCTAGATGTTCTGGTCTCCGCGAAGGCAACCCCTCGACGGGTTTCATCGCGCCATGTTGCCAGGTCGCAAACCCAAATCATCCGGGTACCCCAATGCTTGTCCAAGGGCGCCCAGTCCCAAGGCCACAACAGCAATTGCGTCCTGGCCTTCCACAACCTAGGCGTAGTCACCCGTCACTTACCCCTAGAGTGGCGGCATCACCCCTCATGCACTTCAGAATTCTGAAGTTAAACTGTAATGGACTAACTGGGAAGATTACGGAGATAGTCGATTACATGAAGCGGCACAACATCCGCATTGCTGCGATTAAAGAGACTAAACTCACAGCAAGATCTGCATTGCAGACCTGCTCTGGGTATAATGTCCACAGGAAGGACCGCGAGAGCGGAAATGGAGGCGGCCTCGCGTTTATTATACACCACTCTGTGCAATATCATATATTTGATCCTGGCATCGACCGCAGGGACAATGTCTTAGAACGTCAAGGCCTATCTGTCCGGTCAGGCGATGCAAATCTAGAAATCATCAACATCTACATCCCTCTTGTCACCTGTTGCCCCAGTGTATACCGCCCTAAAATCGAGGCCTTACTCACTGGCAACAATCGCATTATCTTAGGCGATTTCAATGCCCATCACGACCTATGGCATTCAAACTTGCGGGCGGACAGTAGGGGTGAGATGTTGGCGGATCAAATAGAAGAAACGACGTTCTGCACAATAAACGGAGACGCCCCCACACGTATGTTAGGAAGCTGTTATAGCTCGCCAGATATCTCAATCGTGAGCGCAGAACTCGTAAACTGCGTCAACTGGCAGCCGATGGTAACATTGGCATCCGACCACCTGCCCATACTTATTTCGTTCGAGCGTACCGCCGACTTCATCGTCACCGAAAAACGCACTTTCATAAACTTCAAAAAAGGAAAGTGGGAAGAATATAAATCTGCAACAGACAGCAGCTTTGCTGCCCTCCCTATCCCGACTGATGCCCGCCAAGGGGAGCGTGCCTTCCGTAAGGTCATTGAATCCGCCTCGGCACATTTCATTCCCGCCGGGAGAATTCCCGAAATCCGGCCCCACTTCCCGGCGGAGGCCGCGAGCTTAGCGAGGGAACGCGACCTTATAAAACAGCTTGATCCAGGTGACCCCCAAATAAGGGATATAAACCAACGCATCAGATTTCTTGTGGACGAACACAAGCGGGCGAAATGGGAAGAGCACCTAAGAGGTTGTAACCTCTCTACCCGTGTAGGTAAACTTTGGTCCACCGTAAAGTCCCTATCGAATCCGACTAAGCACAAAGACAAAGTTTCCATCGCCTTTGGCGATAAGGTGCTGTCGGATGCGGAAAAATGCGCGAGCGCTTTCTGCCGACAATATATAATGCATCCTACGGTCGACAAAGATAGACGGAGAGCCAATAGACACGCACATAAACACAAATTCAGCGCTTCACCAATCACCATCACCGCTAGAGAGGTTGAGGACGCCATTGGTCGCGCTAAACCATCCAAAGCAGTGGGCCCAGACGGCATAGCCATGCCGATGCTTAAAAACCTAGGGAAAGAGGGTTTGAAATATTTAGCGCATGTCTTCAATCTGTCTCTCTCCACCTTTTCCATACCCGAGAAATGGAAAATGGCCAAGGTGGTCCCGCTACTAAAGCCTGGGAAACCAGCTAACGTAGGTGAGTCATATCGTCCGATATCTCTCCTATCGCCAGTGGCAAAGACGCTTGAAGCCATTTTGCTCCCTTATTTCCAAGCACATTTGCAGCTATCCCCTCATCAGCATGGCTTCAGAAAACTCTATAGCACTACCTCCGCGCTAAATGTCATTAGCACCCAGATAAATTGCGGTTTGAATCATTACCCCCACCATAGAACAGTACTCGTAGCGCTAGACCTATCAAAAGCCTTTGATACGGTCAACCATGGCTCATTACTGCAAGACCTGGAAGGGTCTACCCTTCCCCCATGTCTTAAAAGGTGGACCGAAAATTATCTGGGTGGTCGGCAGGCATCGGTGCAATTCAGAAACGAAACATCAAAACCAAGGAGAATTAAACAAGGGGTGCCACAGGGTGGTGTCCTATCCCCACTTTTGTTTAATTTCTACATGTCTAAGCTACCTTCACCACCGGAAGGAGTCACAACCGTTTCCTACGCCGATGACTGCACAATAATGGCCACAGGCCCAGGCCCAGAGATCGATGAGCTGTGCAATAAAATAAACGGCTATCTCCCTGATCTCTCCAGTTTTTTCGCCTCGCGAAACCTGGCATTGTCACCGGCTAAATCATCCGCGACCTTATTTACAACATGGACGCCCCAAATGTCGACCATATTGAACATCCACGTCGATGGCACTACGCTACCGACTGTCCTACACCCCAAAATCTTGGGTGTGACGTTTGATCAGGATCTACATTTTGGTGCGCACGCAACCGCAATTGTTCCGAGAATTCAGAGCCGTAATAAAATCCTCAAATCCCTTGCTGGCAGTACCTGGGGAAAAGATAAAGAAACGCTCATGACCACATACAAAGCAATTAGCGAGCCGATTATGTGCTACACGTCACCCATATGGTCGCCAAGCCTAAAAACTATCCACTGGAAGAAACTACAGGCCTGCCAAAATACTGCTCTCAGAATCGCCACGGGCTGTCTTCTTATGTCCCCAGAACACCATCTGCATAATGAGGCGAGAATACTCCCCATCAGGGAGAGAAATGAGATGCTGACCAAACAGTTTCTGTTGAATACCCAGAAACCTGGGCATCCCAACAGACATCTGATTGACGAACCAGCACCGCCTAGGGGCCTAAGGAGTCATCTCCTTAAGCATTTTGAGGAAATACGGCACCTGAGAACCCAGCCGTATGAAGCGAAAAAACACAAGCAGGTCCTTGGTGAACTCCATAGACAGGCGTCGGACCTTTATGTCGGGAATTGCCCGGTGAATCCAGTACTTGAAGAAAAATATCCAGAACTCGCGGAAGAGGAACGCATACTCCCCAGGGAAACGCGTGTCACTCTTGCTCAACTTCGTTCTGGATACTGTAACAGGTTAAACTCTTACCTATCCAGAATCAACCCCGACATACAAAATGTATGCCCCGCTTGCAATGTGTCCCCACATGACACCAACCAACTCTTTAATTGTAATGTGGAACCAACGCCTCTAACACCCCTTTCCTTATGGTCCACCCCTGTTGAAACGGCAAGTTTCCTTGGACTCCCGTTAGAGGATATTGATGACAATTTGTGATCGGTCGCGGCTATTAGGTGGGGCGAGCATTGCTACAACAACAACAACAACATGGTATAAAGAAATTTTACAAAAATTAGCGCCGTTATACCATGTCTCCCTTTAGGGTTTTAACGGGCATTTAAGACTCTGAAATGATTTAACGTTAAATTTTGAAAGAGTTATCTTAAAATTATATCTCAAAAGACAAAGGATTTAAGTTAAATTTTTATTAAAATCTTAATAGTATTGCGGAATGAACACAATATTTTACTGTTACAAACAAATGTAAGTGAAGCAAAAAAAAAAGCAAAATGAAATATTAAGATTCGTTTTTTTTTTCTTTTTGAGTTGAACAAAATGCTAAGATTATATGTACGTTTTGAATTTTTGAAATTGTTTTCATAACTAAACCAGTGGTTAGACTTTCTATATATTACACCCTTTCCAAATGTGAGAATACCATATGTCGAATAAACCTGAAGTGGAAACGGTATGATTTTAATAAGTTTCAATGGTAAGTCGTATCAATTCGGGAAAACTATTCAGGACTAAAAAAATTATTCTTGAAATAGGGCTATATACGTGCATATATGTATATATGTGCCTTGGTATGTATGTCAAAAAAAAAATGCTGTTGTTTTATGTATAGTAAAAATAAAATAATTAAACAAAATTGTAAGTTAAACGGTTTTATTGAAAACAATAATTGCATGAAGTAATAATAATACTAAAAGCTAGAAAATAATTAGCTAGTTCCTAGGTACTAGTCATGACACTCCCCATCAATCTAGGGCGTTGATCAGACAATTAAATAAAAGCGTTGGGCGCGTGAAATGTCTAAAAATGTGAGGCGTAGCATAACCTTATTAAGGTTCAGTTAGTCTTATATATGACTATCAATAGAAATTTTACGCGTCCAACGCTTTTATTGAAATGTTAGATTGATGAGGAGTGTGATTCCTAGTACCTAGGACCTACCTAATTATTTTCTATATTTTAGTATTAGATTATGATATTTCGAGTTGCCAGGAGAGCGAATTCGCCGTGGATTAAAATCAATGAGCATTGAACTATACAAAATAGAGCTGCTTTTCATTAATAATAACTTCTCGTAGTAAAATTATGTACAAGCGTACACATGCACATATATGTATTAGAGAAGTTATTACTGTTATTATTATTATTTATTTATCTCAAAGTACATTAAGACTTGGAGTCTTTTCATTGCACATATTCATGAGGTTAATTAAAATTTTTCTTTTTAAATTTAAGCTTAAGCTAACATTAGTTTTAGATAATACGACACAGGCGTGGTAGGTAGGTAGGTTGAAGAGGAGGAGAGGGTTATTGTTTGAAGATATCTGTTACTGCCGTTTTGAAGCATCCATATGACTTAATACATTTTATTGGAATATGTAGAGAAATCCACAATTTCACAGCACTAACAAAGAATAATCTAGAAGCCGCTACTGTGTTATGCTTGGGGGCTACGATGTTGTGAATTCCCGAAGATTGTACAAATTTTAGTTTCTCATAAAGATATCTATGTAGGTTATTGAAATTTAATTATTTTACATAAACACAAAACATTTAGGGCATTTAGGTAGACTTCTATGCTAAATCCAAGTATATTTTTTGAGTATGGTGAAATGTGGTCAAACTGTCTTTTACAATAGATCAATCTTGCCACGTTGTTAATAGTCAAACTTAGTTTATTTTTAGATTCGCAGTCTAAATCTCCATACACATTTAGCTTATTTAAGGCACAATCAGAGCCTTAACTAATTTAAATTTTATGTTATGAGGTAGACAAAAACAAATATGCCACAGGTTTCTTAAAGTATTGTATATTTTTGATATAATATAGGAAATGTTATGTGTACATGTTAAGCGGGTGTTGACTTTAAAGCCGAGACTAGTAACGACGGATTGATACTGTAATATATTTCCATCGAGGACTATGGGTGATAGCGCAGTTAGATCAACCGAATAGTGCGATATTGGCAGGACCTGTGTTTTTTTCCGCATTCAGGCAAAGGCCATTTGTTTCTGCCCAAACTGATATTTTATCAAGATCTTCGTTTAGCCTAAAGACAACATCTTCCCTAAGTCCTATTGGGCGTGAAAATAAATCTGAGTATTGCAGCATATAAATGTATTGACGAATTTTGACAGCAATGAACGATGTCGTTGATAAAATTTGTAAATAGTATAGGACCCAAGATTGATCCTTGAGGTACCCCTGCTTTCAAACACTTTCGATAAAGCTGGTAAAATACTTATAGGCCTATAATTTTGAGGGCAGTCATAGTTGTTGCTCTTGGCTATAGGGACAATGTTTGCTACATTCCACTGGTTTGGAAATGTAGATGAGGTTATGGCAAAGTTTATGAGATGTGTAAGAGAGGGGAGTGCAGAGGGCAGAAATAATTATAAAAAGCGTAGAAGTCCATCCACACCCACAGCATTCGACTTGATGTTGTATACACACTTGGCGATCTCATCTTCAGTGCCTGAAACAAATGTAAATTTATTAGAGTGGTTGTATTCTAAGTTCTGATTCACAACAAATTTTTAAACATGGTCATGCCGTATATTTATTCTTATGAAATACGAGTTCATTTAATTTGCATCAAAAATGCAAGCTTTATCAGCCTTCGGACGAGCTCCTAACGAATTTAAATTTTTCCACAGAATTTTTGAAGGAACGTTATCATTGAATTTAGGTTTGAGATAATTTATTTTGGCTTGACGCAAATCAGTTGTTAATTTGTTGCTTAATTTTTTGTATTCTCTCCACCGCTCAGTAGTAGGGTTACGCTTCCAATATTTATAAGCATTATTACGGTTTTTGATAAGCTTTAAGATTCCAATATTGAACCAAGGGTTTTTATTGTCAATTGCATTGGTAGTGGAAATAGGAACATATTTTTCATATAAATAATTTACCAGCATTACGAAATAAGATAGCTTACCTTTTTACTTGCTGGCTCGAGGTCATATAAATAAAAACACGGTGTTTATATTTTGTGCCAATATATTTCGATTACACATCGGTAATCGTCTTCAAGGGCGAACTAACAACAAACATAAAAACATTTAATGTAACAAACAATATTTTTATATTTTAATCAAAACACTTGATACCTACATTATTTCACATTCGTACTGTATAACGAGGAGTATTAAACTGTTTCTTTTTTGTTAACAAGTGTCTGTATGCTTGCGCTGTGTTATCATGTGTTATGTTTTGTAGTTCATACGTATGTCCATCGGTGTATTCACTATATGTAACATTTCCAATGTATATCTCTTTTTCCATTGTTTCTCTTTTTGGATAACTGCAGCGTCGTCGAAGTTCGGAGTATGCGCCTCCCTTGCACAGTGCGCCATGATTGCTGTTTTGTGGTTATTTGTATGATTACAACTTTTAAAATCAGTTTTGTGTTGTGCGAGACGTGTTTTTAATTTTGATTTCGTAGTACCCACATATATCTTGTTACATAATTCTTTATCATTACTTCTGCAAGGTATTTTGTATATAACGTCACTTTTTTCTGTTTCTGGTTTTAGCGACTTCGTACAATTGAAAATGCATTTTAATGGGTTGTTTGGCTTGTGGGCTATTTTTATTTCCTCACTATTATAGCAATCAGATTTTGCAAGGCGCTCTGATAGTTTAGGAACATAAACTACAGATTTAAATATTTTCGCTTTCTCTGATCTAGTTTTCACATTTTTTAAAGAGCTCTTCTTATTAAAGTTTTAATAATATTATCCGGAAAATCATTATCTTTTAATAATACTGTTATTTCTTTCTTAACCTCATTGTGGTAAGTGTCGTCCGGTATATTCAACATTCGTTTTATACAGCCCATTGCTGTATTAATTATCATTGCCTTGGGATGTTTCGAATGAAAATTAATGATGCGTCCTGATAATGTTGATTTCTTATACCACACTAACTTGATTTGATTGCCTTGTCTTATTATAATTGAGTCGGGATAGGGTAACTTTCCGTCGTCTTCGAGTTCCGTAGTGAATTTAATATGTCTATCAAAGGAATTTAATACGTCCAGTGTGTTTTGTACCTCATTTTCATTGACTATTGCGAATATGTCGTCAACGTATTTTGTGAATAGCCTCGGTTCAATTGTTAATTTTTCCACGCTGTTATCCAGCAACTTTTCCATTAAAATGTCTGCAATAACTGGTGACGTTGGTGATTCCATTGGTAATCCTCTCAGTTGTGTATAAATAATGTCGTTGAATTTGAAATATCTGTTCTCTTCAATGCAGAACTTTGAAATTTCCATGAAGATTTTCTTAGGTATTTTAGTGAATTTTTCTATTATGGTCCATTTTTCTCGTATAATGTCAAGTGCAAGTTGTGTTGGAACACTAGGAAACAGTGATACAACATCGAAAGAAATCATTCTTTCATCGTCATAAATATACGTATTATTAATTTTATCTTTGAAGTCAAGCGTATTTTTAATGTTATAATTCGAATTCGTTGTCAAGTTTTTCAAAATGTTTGCAATGTATTTACAAAGGCCGTAGGATGGGGATGAGGAAACAGAGCATATGGGTCTGAGTGGAGTACCTTCCTTGTGAACTTTTGGAAGCCCGTAGATCCTGGGAGATAGTGCCGTTGTAGTGATCATATTATTTCTTTCCGACTTGGAAATAATACCCATTTTAAAAATTTTATCTACTAGACCGTTGTTTTTAGTTTGTAATCTGGATGTGGGATCTTGCCTTTGTACTCTATACATGGTCAAATCATTTAGAATTTCATTCATTTTCTTATTGTAGTCATCTATTTCCATTGCTACAGAAGTACGGAACAAACGAAACAACATATTCGGCGATAACAACAAAGAACAAGATTGGTTCATAAATAATACCATACATTAAAAACAGTTTAATACTCCTCGTTATACAGTACGAATGTGAAATAATGTAGGTATCAAGTGTAAAAGTAAGTGTAAGTGTAAAAAAAAGTTAAAATATAAAATTATTGTTTGTTACATTAAATGTTTTTATGTTTGTTGTTAGTTCGCCCTTGAAGACGATTACCGATGTGTAATCGAAATATATTGGCACAAAATATAAACACCGTGTTTTTATTTATATGACCTCGAGCCAGCAAGTAAAAAGGTAAAATTTAATAGGTCGCTAAACAATCATAATAAGATAGCTTATCTTCAATATGCGGAAGAAGATAGCAGTAATTCCAGTCCATTGAGAAACTTTCATACTAGAGAGCATTCATATTAATATTTTTTTTTTAAATCCCTGTACATAGGTTTCAGAGCATTTTGAGTTTTGCTGAACTCAACATCGTAAGATAACAAAATTAACTCGTGGTCAGAAATTCCAACTAAAGGAAATTGGTCAATATGCATTATATTTCAACGGTCACTTGCACCAAAGAGATCCAGCATACTTGGTCTTCATTGAGGCGCGAAACGCGTAGCGTATTTGCTAACAATGGTAATGCCAACAGAGTTATTCGAATAATAAACTCTTTTTTTCGCCAGGTATTCGTAATCCGAATAATACTTATTCGAATTTTTTATTCGTTTATTCGCTTTCATTTATTCGAATTCCTTTCCTTATTATTCGGATAGTACTATCCTGATAGTGCGCACTATCCGGATACTTCGAATAGTAAAATAAAAGACATTGCTTATATTTAAGAATTCATGAGCTTAACACCGACTTATAATAATTGAATTTCAATTATTATGTTTTCTAAGAGAAACTGAAAAGAAAGAAACATTTACTGGAATATTGCGATGGACCCATTTCGAAACCAGCCAACGTAATAATCATCAGGCAATTTTGTAATGTTATCAAAGGTTTCGCCGGGATTCGAACCGTGAATCACATGGTGAAACTGCAGTAGCCTTTAACCACTAGGCCATCCTGCTGGTATTTATTTTCATGCTTAATTCAGTTTTTCTCATTTCTACACTAACAACACAATTGAGACATTTTGTCTCTATATTAATTTGTGTGCCATGTAGATTTGTTTTGTAAAGTTCTTCTTCGTTGCGAATGAGAAGCTTTGCCAACTCGGGCTCAGTTGTACATATTTATGTATGTTTGTTTAATGGTGTGTTCAGTTTATACTTATATTTAAGAATTCATGAGCTTAACACCGACTTGTAATAACTAAATTTCAATTATTATGTTTTTTAAGAGAAACTGAAAAGAAATAAACATTTACTGGCATATTGCGATGGACCCATTTCGAGAACCGCCAACGTAATTATCATCAGGCAATTTTGTAATGTTATTAAAGGTTTCACCGGGATTCGAACCGTGAATCACATGGTGAAACTGCAGTAGCCTTTAACAACTAGGCCATCCTGCTGGTATTTGTTTTCATGCTTAATTCAGTTTTTCTCATTTCTACACTAACAACACAATTGAGACATTTTGTCTCTATATTAATTTGTGTGCCATGTAGATTTGTTTTTGTTGCGAATGAGAATCTTTGTCAACTTGGGCTCAGTTGTACATATTTATGTATGTTTGTTTAATGGTGTGTTCAGTTTATACTTATATTTAAGAGTTCATGAACTTAACACCGACTTATAATAATTGAATGGCGGCCACCGTGGTGTGATGGTAGCGTGCTCCGCCTATCACACCGTATGGCCTGGGTTCAACTCCCGGGCAAAGCAACATCAAAATTTTAGAAATAAGATTTTTCAATTAGAAGAAAATTTTTCTAAGCGGGGTCGCCCCTCGGCAGTGTCTGGCAAGCGCTCCGATTGTATTTCTGCCATGAAAAGCTCTCAGTGAAAACTCATCTGCCTTGCAGATGCCGTTCGGAGTCGGCATAAAATATGTAGGTCCCGTCCGGCCAATTTGTAGGGAAAAATCAAGAGGAGCACGACGCAAATTGGAAGAGAAGCTCGGCCTTAGATCTCTTCGGAGGTTATCGCGCCTTACATTTATTTTTTTTTTTTTTTATTCAATTATTATGTTTTCTAAGAGAAACTGAAAAGAAAGAAACATTTACTGGCATATTGCGATGGACCCATTTCGAAAACCGTCAACGTAATCATCAATTCAATTATTATAAGTCGGTGTTAAGCTCATGAATTCTTAAATATAAGTATAAACTGAACACACCATTAAACAAACATACATAAATATGTACAACTGAGCCCGAGTTGACAAAGCTTCTCATTCGCAACGAAGAAGAACTTTACAAAAACAAATCTACATGGCACACAAATTAATATAGAGGCAAAATGTCTCAATTGTGTTGTTAGTGTAGAAATGAGAAAAACTGAATTAAGCATGAAAACAAATACCAGCAGGATGGCCAAGTGGCTAAAAGCTACTGCAGTTTCACCATGTGATTCACGGTTCGAATCCCGGTGAAACCTTTGATAATATTACAAAATTGCCTGATGATGATTACGTTGGCGGTTTTCGAAATGGGTCCATCGCAATATGCCAGTAAATGTTTCTTTCTTTTCAGTTTCTCTTAGAAAACATAATAATTGAAATTCAATTATTATAAGTCGGCTCATGAATTCTTAAATATAAGTATAAACTGAACACACCATTAAACAAACATACATAAATATGTACAACTGAGCCCTAGTTGACAAAGCTTCTCATTCGCAACGAAGAAGAACTTTAGAAAAACAAATCTACATGGCACACAAATTAATATAGAGACAAAATGTCTCAATTGCGTTGTTAGAGTAGAAATGAGAAAAACTGAATTAAGCATGAAAACAAATACCAGCAGGATGACCTAGTGGCTAAAAGCTACTGCAGTTTCACCATGTGATTCACGGTTCGAATCCCGGTGAAACCTTTGATAATATTACTAAATTGCCTGATGATGATTACGTTGGCGGTTTTCGAAATGGGTCCATCGCAATATGCCAGTAAATGTTTCTTTCTTTTCAGTTTCTCTTAGAAAACATAATAATTGAAATTCAATTATTATAAGTCGGCGTTAAGCTCATGAATTCTTAAATATAAGTATAAACTGAACACATCATTAAACAAACATACATAAAAGACATTGCGTTTATGTTACGCTCATCGCTTGTGCAGATGAGCATGCACATATATGTATACCTACATATATTTATGTGTGTTTAGATGAATATGTGCATATATTTTTGTTTATTTGGGGTTGCTTTGTTAATATTCATTTATGTATTTAGTTACATATATTTACGTAACCAAAGTTGTGCTTGAGTCTTAAGCTAGAAATAATTATCGGGGTCGTTTACCACTGTACTGATAACATATATATAATACTTCTATATCAATACCTTCCCATCTTCCTAATGTGCAAACTTTCTGTCAATCATTATTTGCTGAAACTGTGCAAATGTATGTTCTGGCCATGCGCGGGCTTTGTTAGTGTTAGTGAATTGTAGTAGCGTGTGTAAAAAAAGTATTAAAGGGGTACCAATGGGTCACTATCTCCTTTACCCAACTTTTGCATACTAATTGTTATAAAATCTCAGTTTAGTCGATTAAATAATGAAAACGCCAACAAATACAATACAAGGCTTGATGTCTTTATTATTTAAGCATGGGCTGTAGCCATACAAAGTACATTATTTACATAAATAGTATAAAAAAAAAAAAAAAAACAAGGCGAAGAATTCATATTTTTGAAATGAAAAAAATTTAAATATACATGTATGAAAATATACATATGGGGTATTCCATCCCATTTCGACCAATTTTGACCCCGACCCCTTTAGAATTGGCTGAAAGTTTTTCTCCTTTTTCTAGCTTACGAAAGACGTTTTTCGGAAGCTTTTCAAATTTTTTCATCCAACTCAAAAAAAGTTATGAATTTTTAAAAAACACCGTTTTGTTTTCAAAATGCTATAACTTTTTCAAAAATTTACCGTTTGGGATCTTTTTTTTCAAAAATTTGTTTTTAAATGTACTTTTCGGAAGAAATCCAAAAAAATTTTTAAAGTTTTTTTTTTGTAATTTTTCAGTTTTTCGAGATTTCAAATTTTTTGAAAATATTTAAAACTTATTTTGAGTTGGAAACCGGCGTTTTTTTCAAAATGCTATAACTTTTTCAAAAATTGACCGTTTGGGATCATTTTTTAAATATGTTTTTAAATGTACTTTTCGGAAAAAATACAAAAAAAATTTTAAAGTTTTTTTTCAATTAAATAAACAAAAAAAAAAAAAATAAAAACATTCTCGGCCCACTCCGGGATTAGTGGGCTGATTGCAGAATTGATTGAAGTTTTTTATGAGAAAAAAAGGGCGAAATTCGAAAAATCTTGAAAAACTGAAAAATTAAAAAAAACTTTAAAATTTTTTTTTGTGATTTTTCCGAAAAGTACATTTAAAAACAAATTAAAAAAAAAAGATCCCAAACGGTCAATTTTTGAAAAATTTATAGCTTTTTGTAAACAAAAACGGTGTTTTTTAAAAATTCATAACTTTTTTTGAGTTGGATTAAAAAATTCTGAAAAACGTCTTTCGTAAGCTAGAAAAAGAAGAAAAACTTTCAGCCAATTCTAAAGGGGTCGGGTTCAAAATTGGTCGAAATGGGATGGAATACCCCATATACATATGTACATCCCAACAAGCATTTCTTTAAACGTTTTAAAAAATAATTTAAAATGAATTTGCTTGAACAAACGATATATAAACGTTTTAAAAACTTTACTTATTTTGAGTTTTTTCATGAAATACATAAATTTTTGATGAAGTAAACTGTTACGGCGGCAAGACCACCGATAGGGCGCGTTCGTAATAATGGTGGGGAGAAAAGAAAGGAAAAAACCACAAACGAATTCGTAATAAAAAGGTACACAATAATGTTTATTGAAGTGAAAGTAAATGCAAATTCAGAGTTAATCCAATTAGTAACAATTCAAGATTTCAAATTGCGGAAGTGTATAAAATGAATTTTATAATTTTGATTAAAAAAGACTTACCTTCGGTGGCTTGGCTGCTGGCGGTTTCTTACACGTTCGCAAAACAAGTGAAAGAGGTAAAAAGACTTTAATTCGCGGCCACCGCCGACTGCTGGGCTCAACTATTATCCGGCGGGGTAAACGGTTATCGGTATAAACCGATATGAATATAGAAATTCGTAGCTGTCCGTTGGCATTATTTGCTTTTTTTTGTCGCTTTTTGGTCACTAAGGGCTCATTTACGTACGTATATCTGTGCACTCAGCACAAATCGGCAATGCTCGGAGTTCTTAAAAGAATCAAAAATTGTATAATACTAATGGAAAACAAAAGCTTACTTTTTCATTTGGAGAACGAATTATCCTAATGTACAATATTTATAGAAGCAAGACGGCTTGTTGAAATATACATATATTTAAGCCCCTTTTTTTTTTTTAATTTAACGACAGCCTTGAGAGTTTGTCTCCTTCTCTCATTGTATATCTGTACTGTAATGTTTGACAGGCTGCACAGTTCAGTAGTAGTGATAGAGAAGTATTACATATATGACTGATAATAGAATTTTTTTTATTAGTAAACAGGTGTGGAAATGTTAAACATAATGGTACATGTAAAATATGTACCTAATTTTAGTAAGATTAATATGGTAGGGATGTTTGTTTGCCATATACATACATACATATGTATGTATGTAAGTTGTATGGAAAATTTTTGTTTTGATATCTTTTGGTTTATATAAACATCTAATTGGTTACCATTAAAAAAATATTTTTACATTATACGAGCGAGTTTTCTCAATTGCTGGTAAATTGTTAAGCCTTCAAGAAGTAAACTTAACCCGTATCTTGTATCAGCTTTAATTTTTTACACCAAAATAAATAAATTTAATATTTACACAGATTTTAGAACTAAGTCATCATATACATATATATAAATAAGAAAATCAGCTTTATATGACACTGAAATGAGTAATTAAGCTAAGATTTTTGTTTTATTGTATGTATGAATATAAAAGAAATAATTAAAAGAAATTTTATCATGAAATAAAAAAAAATTGTTCACTTTGAAGGGCAAAGGTTAAGGTTTTTTGCTTTTTGAATGTCTTATAACTCGAAATAAACCTCAAAATACTACTGATCATTTGTGATAAGTGGTTTGTCTTCTGTTCAATACGGAGTATAGGTACCCACACCATCAACAAAAAGAACTTGGTACCCTCATTTTATACTTTCCATTGTGTCGTTTTTTAATTATGAATAAGTTACGTGATGCAGGATATAAAAGGACAATGCTGGTTAATATTTATTGTTAACGAAATTTCCAAGCGCGGCATTTAAAGAAAGACAAAGAACATATACATAATCGATTAAAAACCCACAACTAAAAACCGAAGGAAAGGTTTGCCTGAATATTTCCATGTATGTATATGCAAATTTACGTTTTAGACATACCTGCGCGTTTGTATTTATGGTTGTAGGACTGTGATCAGTCAGTAGCAGTAGTTAGGTCAGTCAGTAGCAGGTAGAATACACGAGTATGCACACATAAAATTATTGCAAAAACCAAAAGATTTAAAAGAAAAGAATTTAATCCGCAAGCAGGAATACTCAGCTAGTCCAAGCATCAACAAAATGAAATACAAAAAATAAAAGTCTAGTTGAGGGGTCGACTGCTAATACGCTACCAAAAATATCGAGAGAGGTGTCAAAAGACGCGTATTAATCTCGAGAACAATAATCCGATGGCGGAAAAAAAATTTTATCTCTTTCCGGAGATATTTTCAGTTGAAGTTGGCGATTTTCATGTGGTTGTTGTTGTGTTTGTACCCACAAAAAAAATTGTGCATCACCGTGGCAGCACTGTTATACCACACACCCGGACTTGGAATGGCGTAGCCCAGCGTTATTATTTATAAGCGCGGCCGAAGGCCGCCAACTCAGAAAGGTGTTCTGCGCAAAAATACTATGGATCCCACCCCCGCTTTCGGAGGTACCCGCGGGTCTTTTTCCGGTTTTTCGTTAATATCTTTTGAACGAATTAATATTTTTATTTTCCGGATTATTAATAGTAATGTCAAGACGCGTCGTTTGACGCCTCTCTCGATATTTTTGGTAGCGTATTAGCAGTCGACCCCTCAACTAGACTGTTACCAAAAAAAAAATAAACGATACCCACGCTAGCCGTAAAAGTAGGTGGGATTCTTATTTCATATCACCCTTTGCGCATTTTCTTGAATACATATACATACACATAGAGATACCCACATGCACTTGTATATGAATCTAATTTCAAAGGAATCTGCAAGAATACAACATGTACATATATTAGAATATGCTTATATTCACATTTGGGTATTTATATTACAGCTTTTAATGCGTTCAAGGACAATCAAAATTTTAAGGAGCGACAAAAACAGACAGACAGCCGTTTTTGAAACTAGTCACTAATTCCACTAGAATTTTGTTACGTTTAAAATGGATTGCTTCAAACTTTATTTTAGGAAATTTTTTTCCAAAGTTTTCATTAAGTTAACATTGACTTTAAATAGCTTTTGATTCATCAGACTTCGCAAAAAATGTTGAAAATGACATGTAAAAATATTTTTTTTAATGGTGACCAATTAGATATTTATACAAACCAAAAGATATGAAAACAAAAAATGTCCATACAACTTACATACATACATATGTATGTAGGTATGTATATGGGAAACAAAAATCCCTACCATATTAATCTTATTAAAATTAGGTACATATTTTACATGTACCATTATGTATGAACATTTCCACACCTTTTTACTAATAAACAAAGTTCTATGATCAGTACAGTGGTAAAAGACCCCGGTAACTATTTCTAGCTTAAGCCTCAAGCACAACTTTGGTTACGTAAATATATGTAGCTAAATAAATGAATATTAACAAAGCAACCCCAAACAAACAAAAATATATGCACATATGCATGTATACACACATAAATATATGTACGTATACATATATGTGCATGCTCATTTGCACAAGCGATGAGCGTAATATAAACGCAATGTCTTTTATTGTACCATTCGAAGTATTCGGATAGTACTATCCGAATAATAAGGAAAGGAATTCGAATAAATGAAAGCGAATAAACGAATAAAAAATTCGAATAAATATTATTCGGATTATTTGAAACGAATAAATTTATTCGTTTATTCGAATAACGTTTATTCGAATATAATTCGAAAATAATCCCACCACTAGTCTAGACCCCTGCATGAATGCACAAAAATATGCCAAAAAATACATTCACACAAATTTTGTACAAGCCCTCATTCAATTCACTGGCATGAGAACTGATGTGTATGCGTACAAAAGGCTGTGAGTAGCAAAATATACAAGCACTTGCACGGTCTAGTCTCATGCAGCACAACTACAACCAATGGCGTCAACGCATGTGTGTAGTTCAACTTTTATATTCAGTATATTCTAGTATGACTATTCAGTAGTACTACTTGTATCGCAGGTATACTTGTGTATACAACTACAGTTTGGTGAATTTTAAGGAATGTCATCAATGACTCTAATTTATTAACCTCTGAAGATAATATATGTACTGTTGTTCACCAAAATGTAAGAAGTCTAAGACGGAATTTTGACTCCTTGGTTTGCAACCTTGAATCCCTTGGTAAACTTCCCGATATAATATTTGTTTCAGAAATTTGGATTTTTTCCTACGAAATTAACGATTATAATATACCTGGTTATAATTTTTCTGCTAATGCCAATGACTCGTATTCTGCCAGAGGTGTTGGTGTTTTTGTGTGAGATATCTATAAGTATGAAGTGACATGCGTTAGCTTATCGAGCGCTGATGTCATAAAAATTTCAATGCTAATATCCAATGTTCAATACACTTTTATTTGCCTGTATAGGTTCCATTCAATTTCTTTTAAACTCTTTCATGAGGAGTTTTCTCTCTTTTAAGTAGAGAAAAAGCAGCAAATACTGTTATAATGGGTGATTTTAATTTTGACTTACATAGTCATAATGTTTTATTAGACAATTATCTTACACTTCTTGCGGACCATGGTCTAGTTTCATTCATTCATGAGACTACCCGCCCAGATTCAGGAACTTGTTTAGACCATTTATATGGTAGGTTAAATAATTTGGAAGATAACATACATATGGGTATAAATATTGATTTCGGAATCTCTGATCCTTGCATGACTGGTATTCAACTTCAAAACATAAATGTAAGTAGGCGTATTACCAATTTATATACCCCATCAGGTACCAGGAAAATAAATTTTAACGTTCTCAATGAATATCTTCGCGAGGAAAACTGGGAAACGGTTTATGGTGAAACAGACGTAGCCAAGGCATATAATTTATTTATGAATAAACTTACGGTTCACATTAACAATTCGAGTATTTGTTTCTTGCCAAGACCATCATCATTAACTCTCAAGCCATGGATAACTCGTACTTTGTTACATAAGATCCGACTGAAGAATAGGTTACGCAAAAAATGCAAAAGAAATCCGGCCAATACTAAGCTGAGAAACCGTGTCCGCCGGTTGACATATAATCTTAATAAAGAAATAAATTCAACTCAGGAAAAATAATATCAAAATCTCTTTCAATCAGCGCAAGGTAGCACGAAAAAGGAATGGGCAGCTGTAAATAGAATAATGAACCGAAACTATAAGAAAAGGTTCGACTCGATTGTGTTAAATGTGGATGGCGTGGATACATCGGAGACTCTGGTAGTAACTAATGAACTTAATAATTTTTTTGTAAATGTAGGAGCAGCTTCTAATACAATGAGGAATCCAAATATCTGCATGTGCCGTAAAAATCGAAACATCACAGAATTCAGAACTCCCAGTAATAGTTTTTTCTTTGATCCAATTACAGGTTCAGAAATTCTTAAAATAATTCAAACTTTGAGCAAGTCTGATTCAAGTGGCAGTGACAACATTTCAAATAAGACCTTAAAAAGCATAGCTTTTAATATCGTTGATATTTTAAAGCATATATTTAATTTGAGTATAACCTCCGGAGTTTTTCCAGAAGATTTAAAATGTGCTACCGTGATACCGCAGTTCAAAAAGGGAGATAAAAAAGACAAGAATAATTACAGGCCTATATCCTTGCTATCCTCAATCTCCAAAATCTTTGAAAAGGCAGTTAAGGCTAGGGTGTTAACTTATCTCAACAAAATAAAATTTTTTAGTCCCAAGCAATTTGGTTTTATGTCAGATCTCTCAACTGAAGATGCTCCTTTAGACTTTTCTTCCTTTATACATAAGGCGATTGACGAAAAAATGTGTTGCGCTAGTCTGTTTGTAGATATTACTAAAGCATTTGATATGGTGGACCATAATATTCTACTGAGTAAGCTTAGCTCCGCTGGTTTTCGTGGCAACGTTTTTAGTTGGTTTAAGTCATACTTAGCGAATAGAATTCAGAAAGTTAAAGTTGTAAATATTCAAAGTGAACCCAGACCTATTACCTTAGGGGTGCCACAAGGCTCGGTTCTTGGACCTATCTTGTTTCTAATATACATTAACTCACTATTCTCGTTGCCATTTGTTGGTAAAGTAACGGCATTTGCAGATGGCAAGTTGCATATGGATCTACAAATGAATTTAATCTTTTTGCTGATATCAATCACGATGTTTTTATGCTGAGGTCTTGGTTTGCTAGCCACAAACTCGTGGTAAGCAACAAGACAAAGTTGATGTATTTTAATCAATGCGGAAAGGAGTTACCTAGAAACGATATTTTCTTTCACGGCTCGAACTGTATGCGGTTTCGTATGTGTTCAAGTAACTGTAATCATCAAAACTCTGTGAACACCTTTGACGAGACAATAAGTTGTGACAGTAATTGCTTTAAAATTGATGTGGTCCCTAATTTTAAATATTTAGGAGTTATATTCGACCAAAGCCTAAGTTGGTCATCACATATTTTTGCTTTGAAATCGTACATGTTGTCAGCGGTTCGTTCATTATTTTACCTAAAAGGGCTGTGTTCAAATCGAATGTTAGCATTAATATATCATGGGTTAGTCCACTCAAAATTACAATATGGAATCAGTTGCTGGGGTGGAGCGTATACTAGTAAGCTAAATGCGCTTTTAATCCTACAGAAGTGCTTTATCCGAAAAATGTGTAACGCAGACGGTTTATCCCACTCTATGGACCTTTTCAAAAAATTAAACATACTTCCCATTCGACACTTGTACTATTACAAAGTTTTGAAAATTTTTTTTATAAGGAGTGGGTATTCACAAAGCCCGATATATAACCCTTACAGCCTAAGAAGTAGACCGTTATCAAGTGTAAAAATTCCTCGTTTTCGGACCACACTTTTCCGTAAATTTACACAATCGTGTCATGTAAACTGTATAATAAATTACCTGCTGTAATACAACTCATTAGAAACTTTCTAAGTTTATGAGGGAAGTGAAACGGTGGTTACTTGGTTTCAATCATGAGGGTGTAGAAATTCTGTTGCGACCCATCGTATAAATTCCGCTATGTAATATTTATGAAGTTTTTAGCTTTATATGTAAGTACTTTGTTATTTATAGTATTTCTTTTTATTTAATATAGTATTTTTTTTTTATTTAAAATAGTTATTCTCTGGTCGTTACTTTAACTAGAGATTGTAGCAATTATATCTTGCGATTATTATGCGGCCCACAAGCATTTATAATTATATTTAAAGGAAATGATATTTCCACTGCTTTTATAATTAGCATTTAATGTTATTAACTATTTTCTTATTTGAATTTGTTACTTTTTATATTGTACTACTTGGAAAATTGTACGTATTTATAAGAAAATAAAGAATATACAATACATACATACATACATACAATTATAAAAGTGTACACTAGTTGCCCGTGTAAAATCCATTTATTATAACAAAATAAAAGGCATAAATGTGGCATTTTTGGATTTTATTTATTTTTCATATTAATGCGTTTACTTACGTTAGATCTTAATATCTATTTAGCAAACAAGTCTTTTTTTATATGATATGTTCTAAATATTTTTCATATTGATATGAAAAAACATAATTTTTTCAACACATGTCGGGTTAAACCCTAGGGAACTACGCTTATCTGAAAGTAATTCCTTGGCCATTGAAAATGCTCTTTCTGAAGGGGCACTACTAGCAGGAGTAGCAAATATTTTTCGGCTTAGCTGGAATAACAGAGGATATTTAAGTTTATTAAACTCCCACCACTTTAGAACGTCAAAATCGTTGTTCATGACCTCGGGCATATATTCATATCTCATAAATTCTTGTTGTACTCGGTCAATACTACTAGGTATGTTTTGAGGCTGGAGAAATCTATAAAATAGGCATTATTTTTGCTTGAAAGAGAATTCTGCTGACAGATTTCATTGTTTATCAAACTGTCTTCATTTATTAGCCTTCCAAGGAAAGTTTTACAATGTTCTTTGATTTCATTTTTCTCAACAGCAGTAAACTGGGACAGATTGTTAGTAAACAGTTGATGATTTTCCTCCAAAATATTTCCAACGTCAACCCAGTTATTTTTGAGAGACTGTAGCATGTAGTAAACTGTGTGTCACCACCTTAACTAACCCTTAGGGACCACTGACCCCGAAACTCTAATCCCGCAACTAGATAAAGTGACAACCCTAATGGGTGACAATAGAAACACACAAAAGTAGCCGGCTAATACAGTGAAGACGGTGGGGTTATCAATTGCCCCCTAAGGAACGAGTTTGGGGATGGGTATACTTTCTACACAACGGAAAATATAACAAAAGGTAGTCACAACTACTCACAACGCCAACCAACAAATCTATAACAAACAAATATTTTTGTGGTGCACTCGAGGTGAGGTCCAACGAAAAGGTTACGAACCCACTCGCACAGTCCCTGAGCTGCCAGGGAAAACTTCAACCCGCCAAGTGACTGGGCTCTGGGTCCGGGACGCTAAAAGGATGAGATGACACGGGGAGAGAAACACAAGGCAGCAAACGACCAACAACAAACAAACACAGTACTTATCTAGCCGGAGTGTGTTCCGGGTTAGGGCTCCTTCTGCGGTGTCCACCACGACACCACCACCAAAATTTAATAGCTCCGTTTTCCTGCTGGGAAACACAAACAACTTTTCCTTTTTCTTGTTTTCTTGTTTGTCTTATAATTAGAAATAAACCTCAAAATACTACTGATCATTTGTGATAAGTGATTTGTCTTCTGTTCAATACGGAGTATAGGTACCCACACCATCAACAAAAAGAAGATGGTACCCTCATTTTATACTTTCCATTGTGTCGTTTTTATACCTTTCATGAAAATGAAATGGTATATTAATTTCGTCACGAAACCGAAAATTGTAAGTCCTTAAAGGAAAATAGATAGACCCACCATTAAGTATACCGAAATAATCAGGTTGAAGAGCTGAGTTGATTTAGCCATGTCCGTCTGTCCGTCTGCCCGTCTGTCTGTTTGTATGCAAACTAGTCCCTCAATTTTTGATTTTTGGTGAGCGGGTGTATTTGGGTGTCCGATTAGACATTTGTCGGAACCGACCGGATCGGACCACTATAGCATATATCCTCCATACAACCGATTTTTCAGAAAAAGAGGATTTTTGTAATATCTTACCCAATTTAACAGATTGAAGCTTCAAACTTCACCATATACTTTCGTATATTGCACATATTGTTGCCTGAAAAAATTGATGAGATCGGTAGTATATATAGCATATATCCCCCACAACCGATTGTTCAGATAAGGAACTTTTCGTAATTACTGCCCCATTTTAAGAGCTGGAGGCTTCAAATTTCAACGAATGCTTAGGTATATAGCATATATTGTTGTCTGAAGAAATCATAAAGATCGGTGGTATATATAGTATATATGTGGTGGTATATATAGTATATATATAGTATATATATATATATATTTTTGGCAAATTTTAGCCCCGTTTTAACAGCTAGAAGCTTCAAATTTCACCGAATACTTACGTATATAGCATATATTGTTGTCTGAAAAAATCATAGAGATCGGTTGTATATATAGTATATATCTCATAGAACCGATTGTTCAGATAAGAAACTTTTCGCAATTTCTACCCCATTTTAACAGCTATAAGCTTCAAATTTCACCGATTGCTTACGTATATAGCATATATTGTTGTCTTAAAGAATCATAGAGATCGGTTGTATATATAGTATATATCTCATACAACCGATTGTTCAGATAAGAAACTTTTCGCAATTTCTACCCCATTTTAACAGCTAGAAGCTTCAAATTTCACCAAATGCTTACGTATATAGCATATATTGATGTCTGAAAAAATCATAGAGATCGGTAGTATATATAGTATATATCTCATACAACCGATTGTTCAGATAAGAAACTTTGCGCAATTTCTGCCCCGTTTTAACAGTTAGAAGCTTCAAATTTCACAAAATGCTTACGGATATAGCATATATTGTTGTCTGAAAAAATTATAGAGATCGGTGGTATATATATTATACACTTCATACAAACTGTCATTTGTGCCCCTTTTTTACGGCTAGAAGCTTCAAAATTCATCAAATTTCATCAAATAGTTACGTTTACGTCATATATTTTTGAAATACGTGATTCGTAGTCATAGTTTTTACATGCAGACCACAAAAAGCGTGAAGCTTTGCATCCTCACACAGATTACCTACCTATTTTTATACCTCTCATGAATTAATTTCGTCACGGAACCGAAAATTGTAAGTCCTTAAAGGAAAATAGATAGACCCACCAAAATCGTAATTACTGCCCTATTTTAAGAGCTAGAGGCTTCAAATTTCAGCGAATGCTTAAGTATATAGCATATATTGTTGTCTGAAAAAATCATAAAGATCGGTGGTATATATAGTATATATATGGTGGTATATATAGTATATATATATATATTTTCGCAAATTTTAGCCCCATTTTAACAGCTAGAAGCTTCAAATTTCACCGACTATTTACTTATATATCATATATTGTTGTCTGAAAAAATCATAGAGATCGCTTGTATATATAGTATATATCTCATACAACCGATTGTTCAGATAAGAAACTTTTCGCAATTTCTACCCCATTTTAACAGCTATAAGCTTCAAATTTCACCGATTGCTTACGTATATAGCATATATTGTTGTCTGAAAGAATCATAGAGATCGGTTGTATATATAGTATATATCTCATACAACCGATTGTTCAGATAAGAAACTTTTCGCAATTTCTACCCCATCTTAACAGCCATAAGCTTCAAATTTCACTGATTGCTTACGTATATAGCATATATTGTTGTCTGAAAAAATTATAGAGATCGGTTGTATATATAGTATATATCTCATACAACCGATTGTTCAGATAAGAAACTTTTCGCAATTTCTACTCCATTTTAACAGCTAGAAGCTTCAAATTTCACCAACTGCTTACGTGTATAGCATATATTGATGTCTGAAAAAATCATTGAGATCGGTGGTATACATAGTATATATCTCATACAACCGATTGTTCAGATAAGAAACTTTGCGCAATTTCTGCCCCGTTTTAACAGTTAGAAGCTTCAAATTTCACAAAATGCTTTCGTATATAGCATATATTGTTGTCTGAAAAAATCATAGAGATCGGTGGTATATATATTATATACTTCATATAAACTGTCATATTGACCCCTTTTTTACGGCTAGAAGCTTCAAGATTCATCAAATTTCATCAAATAGTTACGCTTACGTCATATATTTTTGAAATACGTGATTCGTAGCCATAGTTTTTACATGCAGACCACAAAAAACGTGAAGCATTGCATCCTCACAGAGATTACCTACCTATTTTTTATTTTATATTTATCTTAAAAATCGTTTAGATATGTTCAAATTTCACCAAATGCTTACGTGTATAGCATATATTGTTGTCTGAGAAAACCATAGATACCGGTGGTATATATAGTATATATCCCATACAACCGATTGTTCAGATAAGAAACTCTGCGCAATTTCTTCCCCATTTTAACAGTTATAAGCTTCAAATTTCACCGATTGCTTACGTATATAGAATGTATTGTTGTGTCAAAAAATCATAGAGATCGGTGATATATATAATATATATATGATGGTATATATAGTATATATATATAGTATATATATATTTTTTTTACGATTTCAGCCTCATTTTAACAGCTAGAAGCTTCAAATTTCACCAACTGCTTACGCGTATAGCATATATTAATGTCTGAAAAAATCATTGAGATCGGTGGTACACATAGTATATATCTCATACAACCGATTATTCAGATAAGAAACTTTGCGCAATTTCTGCCCCGTTTTAACAGTTAGAAGCTTCAAATTTCACAAAATGCTTACGTATATAGCATATATTGTTGTCTGAAAAAATCATAGAGATCGGTCATATATATATTATATACTTCATATAAACTGTCATTTTGACCCCTTTTTTACGGCTAGAATCTTCAAAATTCATCAAATTTCATCAAATAGTTACGTTTTCGTCATATATTTTTGAAATACGTGATTCGTAATCATAGTTTTTACACGCAGACCACAAAAAACCTGAAACTTTGCATCCTCACACAAAGTACCTACCTGTTTTTTATTTTATATTTATCTTAGAAATCGTTAAGGTATGTAGATCTGTTCACTATATATTTCTTATCTTATACATCCGATTATTCGGAGATTACGAACGGGATAAGATTATTGTTCAGCCCCATTCATGAAAGGTATGAAGTCTTCGGCACAGCCGAAGACAGTCCCGTTCTTACTTGTTTAATTATGAATAAGTTACGCGATGCAGGATATAAAAGGACAATGCTGGTTAATATTTATTGTTAATGAAATTTCCAAGCGCGGCATTTAAAGAAAGACAAAGAACATATACATAATCGATTAAAAACCCACAACTAAAAACCGAAGGAAAAGTTTGCCCGAATATTTCCATCTATGTATATGCAAATTTACGTTTTAGACATACCTGCGCGTTTGTATTTATGGTTGTAGGACTGTGATCAATCAGTAGCAGTAGTTAGGTCAGTCAGTAGCAGGTAGAATACACGAGTATGCACACATAAAATTATTGCAAAAACCAAAAGATTTAAAAGAAAAGAATTTCATCCGCAAGCAAGAATACTCAGCTAGTCCAAGCATTAACAAAATGAAATAAAAAAAAGTAAAAGTCTAGTTGAGGGGTCGACTGCTAATACGCTCCAAAAATTACGAGAGAAGTGTCAAAAACGCGTATTAATCTCGAGAACACGGAAAAAAAATTTTATCTCTTTCCGGAGATATTTTCAGTTGAAGTTGGCGATTTTCATGTGGTTGTTGTTGTGTTTGTACCCACAAAAAAAATTGTGCATCACCGTGGCGGTAGCCACGGTTATACCACACACCCGGACTTGGCATGGCGTAGCCCAGGGTTATTTTTGATAAGCGCGGCGGAAGGCCGCCAACTCAGAAAGGTGTTCTGCGCAAAAATACTATGGATCCAACCCCCGGTTTCGGAGGTACCCGCGGGTGTTTTTCCGGTTTTTCGTTAATATCTTTTGAACGAGTTAATATTTTTATACTCAGTTGAGCAGAGTATATTAACTTTGATTGGATAACGGTTGGTTGTACAGGCATAAACGAATCGAGATAGATATAGACTTCCATATATCAAAATCATCAGTATCGAAAAAAAATTCGTGAGCCATGTCCGTCCGTCCGTTCGTCCGTCTGTCCGTTAACACGATAACTTGAGTAAATTTTGAGGTATCTTGATGAAATTTTGTATGTAGGTTCCTGGGCACCCATCTCAGATCGCTATTTAAAATGAACGATATCGGACAATAACCACGTCCACTTTTTCGATATCGAAAATTTCGAAAAATCGAAAAAGTGCGATAATTCATTACAAAATACGGATTAAGCGATGAAACTTAGTAAGTTAGTTGAACTTATGATGCAGAATAGAAAAATAGTAAAATTTTGGACAATGGGCGTGGCACCGCCCACTTTTAAAAGAAGGTAGTTTAGAAGTTTTGCAAGCTGTTATTTGGCAGTCGTTGAAGATATCATGATGAAATTTGGCAAGAACGTTACTCTTATTTACTATATGTCTGCCTACTAAAAATTAGCAAAATCGGAGAACGACCACGCCCACTTTAAAAAAAAAATTTTTTTTATTAAAATTTTAAAAGAAGAGTTAATATCTTTACATTATATAAGTAAATTATGCCAACATTCAACTCCAGTAATGATATGGTGCAACAAAATACAAAAATAAAAGAAAATTTCAACATGGGCGTGGCTCCGCCCTTTTTCATTTAATTTGTCTAGGATACTTTTAATGCCACAAAAATGCCACAAAAGTTTACCAATCCTTGTGAAATAGAGGCTTAGATTCTAGGACGATAACTGTTTTCTGTGAAAAAGGGCGAAATCGGTTGAAGCCGAGCCCAGTTTTTATACACAGTCCACCGTCTGTCCTTCCGCTCGGCCTTTAACACGATAACTTGAGCAAAAATCGATATATCTTTTCTAAACTCAGTTCACGTACTTATCTGAACTCAACTCCGACTATGACCACGCCCACTTTTTCGATATCGCAAATTACGAAAAATTAAAAAAATGCCATAATTATATACCAAATACGAAAAAAGGGATGAAACATGGTAATTGTATTGGTCTATTGACGCAAAATATAACTTTAGAAAAAAACTTGGTAAAATGGGTGTGACACCTACCATATTAAGTAGAAGAAAATGAAAAAGTTTTGCAGGGCGAAATCAAAAGCCCTTGAAATCTTGGAAAGAATACTGTTCGTGGTATTACACATATAAATAAATTAGCGGTACCCGACAGATGAAGTTCTGGATCACCCTGGTCCACATTTTGGTCGATATCTCGAAACCGCCTTCACATATACAACTAAGGGCCACTCCCTTTTAGAACCCTCATTAATACCTTTAATTTGATACCCATATCGTACAAACACATTCTAGAGTCACCCCTGGTCCACGTTTATGGCGATATCTCGAAAAGGCGTCCACATATAGAACTAAGGCCCACTCCCTTTTAAAATACTCCTTAGCACCTTTCATTTGATACCCATATCGTACAAACAAATTCTAGAGTCACCCCTGGTCCACCTTTATGGCGATATCTCGAAAAGGCGTCCACCTATAGAACTAAGGCCCACGCCCTTTTAAAATACTCATTAGCACCTTTCATTTGATACCCATATCGTACAAACAAATTCTAGAGTCACCCCTGGTCCACATTTATGGCCATATCTCGAAAAGGCGTCCACCTATAGAACTAAGGCCACGTCCTTTTAAAATACTCATTAACACCTTTCATTTGATACCCATATTGTACAAACGCATTCTAGAGTCACCCCTGGTCCACGTTTATGGCGAGATCCCGAAAAAGCGTCCACCCATAGAACTAAGGCCCACTCCCTTTTAAAACACTTATTAATACCTTTCGTTTGATACCCATATTGTACAAACGCATTCTAGAGTCAACCCTGGTCCACTTTTATAACGATATTCCGAAAAGGCGTCCACATATAGAACTAAGGCCCACTCCCTTTTAAAATACTCATTAACACCTTTTATTTGATACCCATATAGTACAAACAAATTCTAGAGTCACCCCTGGTTCACCTTTATGGCGATATCTCGAAAAGGCGTCCACATATAGAACTAAGGCCCACGCCCTCTTAAAATACTCATTAATACCTTTCGTTTGACACCCATATTGTACAAACGAATTCTAGAGTCACCCCTGGTCCCCTTTATGGCGGTATCACGAAACGGCGTCCACCTATGGAAATAAGGATCACTCCCTTTTTAAATACTCATTAACACCTTTCATTTGATACCCGTATCGTACAAACAAATTATAGAGTCAACCGTGATCCACCTTTATGGCGATATCCCTAAATGGCGTCCACCTATAGAACTATGGCCCACTCCCTCTTAAAATACTCTTTAATACCTTTCATTTGATACACATGTCATACAAACACATTCCAGGGTTACCCTCGGTTCATTTGCCTACATGGTTATTTTCCCTTATGTTGCCACCATAGCTCTCAACTGAGTATGTAATGTTCGGTTACACCCGAACTTAACCTTCCTTACTTGTTATTTTCCGGATTATTAATAGTAATGTCAAGACGCGTCGTTTGACGCCTCTCTCGATATTTTTGGTAGCGTATTAGCAGTCGACCCTCAACTAGACTATTACCAAAAAAAAAAATAAACGATACCCACGCTAGCCGTAAAAGTAGGTGGGATTCTTATTTCATATCACCCTTTGCGCATTTTCTTGAATATATATACATACACATAGAGATACCCACATGCACTTGTATATGAATCTAATTTCAAAGGAATCTGCAAGAATACAACATGTACATATGTTAGAATATGCTTATATTCACATTTGGGTATTTATATTACAGCTTTTAACGCGTTCAAGGACAATCAAAATTTTAAGGAGCGACAAAAACAGACAGACAGCCGTTTTTGAAACTAGTCACTAATTCCACTAGAATTTTGTTACGTTTAAAATGGATTGCTTCAAACTTTATTTTAGGAAAATTTTTTCCAAAGTTTTCATTAAGTTAACATTGACCTTAAATAACTTTTGATTCATCAGACTTGGCAAAAAATGTTGAAAATGACATGTAAAAATATTTTTTTAATGGTGACCAATTAGATGTTTATACAAACCAAAAGATATGAAAACAAAAAATTTCCATACAACTTACATACATACATATGTATGTAGGTATGTATATGGGAAACAAAAATCCCTACCATATTAATCTTATTAAAATTAGGTACATATTTTACATGTACCATTATGTATGAACATTTCCACACCTGTTTACTAATAAACAAAGTTCTATGATCAGTACAGTGGTAAACGACCCCGATAACTATTTCTAGCTTAAGCCTCAAGCACAACTTTGGTTACGTAAATATATGTAGCTAAATAAATGAATATTAACAAAGCAACCCCAAACAAACAAAAATATATGCACATATGCATGTATACACACATAAATATATGTACGTATACATATATGTGCATGCTCATTTGCACAAGCGATGAGCGTAATATAAACGCAATGTCTTTTATTTTACCACTCGAAGTATACGGATAGTACTATCCGAATAATAGGGAAAGGAATTCGAATAAATGAAAGCGAATAAACGAATAAAAAATTCGAATAAATATTATTCGGATTATTTGAAACGAATAAATTTATTCGTTTATTCGAATATAATTCGAAAATAATCCCACCACTAGTCTAGACCCCTGCATGAATGCACAAAAATATGCCAAAAAATACATTCACACGAATTTTGTACAAGCGCTCATTCAATTCACTGGCATGAGAACTGATGTGTATGCGTACAAAAGGCTGTGAGTAGCAAAATATACAAGCACTTGCACGGTCTCGTCTCATGCAGCACAACTACAACCAATGGCGTCAACGCATGTGTGTAGTTCAACTTGTATATTCAGTGTATTCTAGTATATTCAGTAGTACTACTTGTATCGCAGTTATACTTGTGTATACAACTACAGTTTTGTGAATTTTAAGGAATTATAAAAGTGTACACTAGTTGCCCGTGTAAAATCCATTTATTATAACAAAATAAAAGGCATAAATGTGGCATTTTTGGATTTTATTTAATTTTCATATTAATGCGTTTACTTACGTTAGATCTTAATATCTATTTAGCAAAAAAGTCTTTTTTTATATGATATGTTCTAAATATTTTTCATATTGATATGTAAAAACATAATTTTTTCAACACATGTCGGGTTAAACCCTAGGGAACTACGCTTATCTGAAAGTAATTCCTTGGCCATTGAAAATGCTCTTTCTGAAGGGGCACTACTAGCAGGAGTAGCATATATTTTTCGGCTTAGCTGGAATAACAGAGGATATTTAAGTTTATTAAACTCCCACCACTTTAGAACGTCAA